>NC_048298.1:289382811-289431923 GCF_013100865.1 Trachemys scripta elegans | reverse complement strand
GTTTCTGTTAATTACGGTTTCCATCATGTTCTTTTAGGGGAGAGTGTTTGAAGGGGGGGGGGAGGGAGGTGGTAATTGGAGAGGACAGTCACCTTTACCAGGGTACAGACACGGGGGCAGGTTCAGCAGAAGGTCACACACACATTGCAGTCACTAGGCATCCTGGTCAGTCTGGGAGGTGGTTTTCATGTTCCGTGTGTGGGGGGGCCATGTGACTTTGTGGTGGGGGAGGGCGGATAGAGATCTTATGCTGCAGTCCTTATCCTGGATCACAGAGCCATGCAGCAGGTGATTTGTAACCGTCCTCCCCCGCCACAAAGTCACATAGCCCCCACACACAGAGTCCCGAAAAGGAGGGGTGGCAGGCTCCGTTGAAACAACCAGTCCACCACTGCGGACCTCTCTAGGAGCAGGAGCCTGTCATTCCTCAAGTTTAGAAGCATTCTTTCCATCACTACACCCGCTCCCCACCACAGTCTGCGTCCCAGTTTCAACACTTTACCGCAAAATCCATAATAAAGAAAACGGTGTTCATTAACAAAGTTCCATTTATTTTATTTTTAAACGCGTGTTGGAAGGGGGGGGGATGGGGTGAACGGGGTATGTAGCTGGAAAGGATAGTCAACAGTAAGCGGGTAAAGAAATGGGGGCAGGTTCTGCTTCTCTTTAAACAAACTTAATAGTCACAGGTTACCCTGCTCACTGAGGAACCTAGCTTTCAAAGCCTCCCAGATGCACAGCACGTCCTCCTGGGCTCTTCTAATCGCACGGCTGTCTGGCTGGGTGTAATCAGCAGCCAGGCTACTTGCCTCAACCTCTCACCCTGCCATAAAGGTCTCCCCCTTGCTCTCACAGAGATTGTGGAGCACACAGCAAGCTGCAACAATGGGGATATTGGTTTCGCCGAGATCAGAGCGAGTCAGTAAGCTTCTCCATCTCCCCTTGAGACGTCCAAAAGCACACTCCACCACCATTCTGCACTTGCTCAGACGGTAGTTGAAGAGTTCCTTTTCAGTGTCCAGGGCGCCTGTATAGGGCTTCATGAGCCAGGGCATTAGCGGGTAGGCTGGGTCCCCGAGGATCACTATAGGCATCTCCACATCCCCAAGAGTTATTTTCTGGTCCGGGAAGTAAATACCTTCCTGCAGCCGTCTAAACAGACCAGAGTTCCTGAAAACATGAGCGTCATGAACCTTGCCCAGCCATCCTACGTTGATGTTTGTAAAACGTCCCCTATGGTCCACCAGTGCTTGCAGCACCATTGAAAAGTAGCCTTTTCAGTTAATGTACTGGCTGGCCTGGTGGTCCGGTCCCAGGATAGGAATGTGAGTTCCATCTATAGCCCCACCGCAGTTTGGGAATCCCATCGCAGCAAAGCCATCTATGATGACCTGGACGTTTCCAAGGGTCACTACCTTTGACAGCAGTAGCTCAACGATTGCGTTGGCTACTTGCATCACAGCAACCCCCACGGTAGATTTGCTGATGCCAAAGTGATTCGTGACTGACTGGTAGCTGTCTGGCGTTGCAAGCTTCCAGAGGGCTATGGCCACTCGCTTCTAGACAGTCAGGGCTGCTTGCATCCGGGTGTCCTTGTGCTTCAGGGCAGGGGACAGCAACACACAAAGTTCCAGGAAAGTTCCCTTCCGCATACGAAAGTTTTGCGGCCACTGTGATTCATCCCAGACCTGCTGCACTATGCAGTCCCACCAGTCAGTGCTTGTTTCCCGGGCCCAGAATCACCGTTCCACAGCATCAACATGACCCATTGCCACCATGATGTTCACGGCGCGGGGTCCCGTGCTTTGTGACAGGTCTGTGCCACTCTCAGACTTCATGTCCTCACCGCGCTGCCATAGCCTCCTCGCCCAATTTCTCAGCATCTGCCTCTGGAAAAGGTGGATGATAAGGTGCGAGGTGTTGACAATGGCCATAACTGCAGCGATGATCGCAGCGGGCTCCATGCTCGCAGTGCTGTGGCGTCCGCACTGTCACTCACCAGAAAAGTGCGCGAACTGATTGCCTGCCGGCGCTTTCAGGGAGGGAGGGCGGGAGTGACGGTTGGATGACAACAGTTACCCAAAACCACCCTCGACACATTTTTTGCCCCAGCAGGCATTGGGGGCTTGACCCAGAATTCCAATGGGCAGCGGGGACTGCGGGAACTGTGGGATAGCTGCCCACAGTGCACCGCTTCCAATGTCGACGCTTGCCCCATTAGTGTGGGCTCACAAAGTCAAATTACTGTCCTTAGTGCGGATACACATGTTCAACTTTGTAATATCGATTTCACATATTCGATTCAAGTACAATCGAACTACTCTCGTAGTGTAGACATACCCTTAGTAGAACGGTGTTCTCAAAATATCTGGCTTTCTACATCTGAGTATCATCAGTAACTGTGAAAAAAGAAGAGTATCTAACATGAAGAAAGCTCAGTCATTCAGTTGTGAGAATGCAACTCTATATTGCCTCAAAAAACAAAATATGCTGCTTTCCCTTTCAAAGTACATCCAAATAATGTAAGTGGAAATTCCTTCCTCAGCAGACACAAGCTGTGAGATGAGAGAGAATTAGTATTGTTGGAACTAATAATGTCCATAATAATGCCTGGCTAACAAAGAGGATAGCAACCTGTTTTTGGATTGCTAGTGTAGTCTGATTTAGAAGGGAACTAAACAGTAAGAATTAAACTTGATGTAAGCATAGATTTTGAATGTTTGCTCTCTCCTAAATCTTCCAAGTACTTCCTCTTCCACTGAAAATATCACAGAATACATCATGCTATGACATCACACATACCACAGATTTCATGGGTTATTCATAGATTCTAGGACTGGAAGGGACCTCGAGAGGTCATCGAGTCCAGTCCCCTGCCCGCATGGCAGGACCAAATACTGTCTAGACCATCCTTGATAGACATTTATCTAACCTACTCTTAAATATCTCCGGAGATGGAGATTCCACAAACTCCGTAGGTAGTTTATTCCAGTGTTTAATCACCCTGACAATTAGGAACTTTTTCCTAATGTCCAATCTAGACCTCCCTTGCTGCAGTTTAAGCCCATTGCTTCTTGTTCTATCCTTAGAGGCTAAGGTGAACAAGTTTTCTCCCGCCTCCTTATGACACCCTTCTTTTTTCCAAACTAAACAAACCCAATTCTTTCATCCTTCCTTCTTAGGTCATGTTCTCAAGACCTTTAATCATTCTTGTTGCTCTTCTCTGGACCCTTTCATGGTGCAATGATGTTGCATTGTGGGTTATCTTGTGCTGAATGTTCCCCACAGTCTAATTAGCATAACAAGGCATTCTTCATCAAAATCTTTGTTTAATTCAA
The DNA here is from genome assembly GCF_013100865.1 of Trachemys scripta elegans. NCBI lineage: Eukaryota > Metazoa > Chordata > Testudines > Emydidae > Trachemys > Trachemys scripta. The sequence goes on along the minus strand of NC_048298.1, from coordinate 289,428,585 downwards.
TGGTCCTTTGGTTTTGCAGTTCATACTATCTCACATATTTGTATAGTTCCTAGCACAATGGGGCCCCAGTCTTGGCCGTGGCCTCTACATGCTACAGTAGTGTAAATAAAAACTATAATAATGGTGCATGAAAAGTGTATGTTATAGGAGCAACTGCCCTGTTCACAAAAAGCAGGGAGATCAAATTAAAGCCTGTCCAAGAAAATAAATCTAAAATCTCTCAATTTCATTAACTGCTCTTGAAAAAGGCCCTGAAAAGTCTATTCTGAGACAGAGCTAAGGCCAAATGGCTTCTGTTTTCAGCCTGTTGAATAATCGGACAAGTCTTGGGCATCTCTTATCAGTAAATTCAAGGAGGGTATGTAAAACCAATAGAGAAAATTATTAAATCCATAAAACCACAAAAATCCAAACCAGAGAAAGTTAGGATGCCTGTAGCGACAGACAGCAAGAATTAGGTCTAAGATTTAGGAATGGGGGGGGAGGGCAAAGGAGAGAAGAGAGGGGGAATGGCAGCTTCAGCAATTCACTACATTTGTGAATTACTAAGTACTGATCTTATCCAGAAGAGATTCCTTAAAATGACTTTCTTGTGGTGCTATACCAAAGAAAGGTTGGGAAACTTTTGTTTAAATAAAAAAGTTACCAGAGAGGAAAAATGTCCTAGACATTTGAATAAAACGTTTGAGTACTGATAAAAATCATGTAGTGAGAGGTTGTGTTAGCCTTTTTCCTGAAGGAATCATAATAGGTTTTCTAACATTGAGCATAAACTAGTAAATGGGAGTAAAGTCCAAGTAAAAAGGCTTTGCTAATCAAAAAAACCCACTGAAACACAGTAGAGTGGAGGGAAGATATAGATCTCTCTCTCACACATACACACACACCCTACCTCAGGGTCACATTACTCAGATAGTTGTTTAGTTTTATTCATACACACCTCTATATGTACAATCATAACTTGTAGTTCCAATGAAATCATTAAACATTCTTATTAAGTTCATAAGATAATTGTGCTGTAACTTCCAAGGTGACCATCTGCCCAAGAATAGGTTTATTCTGTAAAGCTATTCACTGTCAGAGCTAAATCTATAGATACTCCAGAGAGCAGAAAGGGTACACAGAGCCTTTTCACATGTGCAGTGACTGCACCACATTTAATTGGGGAACATAGACTACTCCCAGATATCACCACTAGCAGTTCCAGTCTCCCATTAGCTCAGGCCCTTCCTTGCCCATACCCCAGACAACAAGCCCAGCCCATCATTGAGGGGGAGCACACTCAAAATCCATTTAAAAGGGAACAAGCATTATTCTCCCCAGATGTCCCTTAAGGAATTAGGGCCCAGTCAACTAGAATTCCTCCTGGGACTCCTGCTGATGCATCGCACCTCAATTCTCTTCTCATTTCCAACCAAAGACTGTGGCTTAAGACTCACCATCTGGCCATATATTTATACATATTGTGTTTATCCATATTTAGTGATCTATTCAGAATCATCCATCAGGCTGCAATGTTTATTTTTCTTCAACACAGATGGTGGAATGTGCATTTGCAGTGAAAATGAACAGGTATTTAATTGAACAGTACACTTTTGATTTGTTTTAATTTTTATGTTTTAGTTTAATGGAATCCAAAACTTCAAAGGTTATTATTCAACAGGATGAGCAATTTGAGGTTTTAAATATAATAAAGTCTTCTGATATAATTAAATTCAGTTTAATTTAAATTGTGATGACCTAAAGTGACCCATTGCCCTAAAACATTTCTTCCAAATGCCAACATGCAATATATTGGTCCCTTTCTATTCCTGTATCACACCTCTTGCCTTTTTCAACAAACCTATGGGACACATGTACCAAAAGGATTAACAAAAGGTTCTTGTGAAACAAATGACTAAGGTTTCTTTACAGTGGGTGAGAAAATAACTCAAGGATAAATCACATAGTACATGAACACAGAAGTTAAACACCTTTTCAGCTAAGTTAGGGCCACAGGTGAAGTTTGACTTCTGAATTGGGCCAGAGGGGCAGATGGCTTAGTAAGTATAGCTCTGAATTTACCGATTATCAGCAGTGTCACAGGGCATGCCACTCACCATTAGTCTGGTCACACTGGGGATTAGCTCATCAGGTCAACATCCATTCCCATATTCCCACACCATCACACAGACTCTCTCTCTCTCTCTCACACTTGTTGCTCTTCTCTCATCCCAGGAACCACAGCATACTCTTCATGACTCAGCCCTCCAGGTAGGTCACTCAGCTTTTTCCCCTTCTGGGCTATATCAAAGTCTTTCCTTCAGCAGTCACAGGCAGTCTTCTCATTCATTGCCTTTGGTACCACTCCTTCAATTGCAAGCAGGGAAACTCAGGCCCACCCTCTACTCTGGGTTCCAGTTTAGGGACCATATACCCAGTTCTGGGCTTTACTCTCCCAGCCCTAACTGCTCTTTCCCTGGACTGCTTCCTACTCTTCTGGTTCTCTACCTTTCTCTGGGTGTAACTGCTCCAACCCCATTTCCCAGGGAGTGACTACAACCTACACATCACAGCAGTCTCCAAACACTCCTCCCTCTTCCCAGGTGGTGACTGCCCTTACCTAGAAGCAGTCCTTATCTGTTGCCAGTTTCTGGGCTGTATAGGCCGTGCCTATTCCTGCACAGCTGAACCTGCTTATAATTGATTCCCTGCTCCCTGGGTCTTCCTCCAGGTGCAGTCTGTGGAGTTAATCGGCTACCTGGCCATAACCCCTTCCAGTCCTGTGGGAGGAGGACACCACATCACAAGTGGTACTTAAATTACAATGTACTTGAAGTCACAAAAATAGTTTATTATTTAATTATCCTTCATTTTTCATTTTAATTTAATCATTTGACATGCTTACCAGCTATCACTAAACAGAACTGAGAACTTTCACATGACTATGAATCACGTCTCCCTAGTTTTAGAGATATGTAAACATTGTCTTAATATAGAAATAGATAGTTCTCTACAAATCACTTTGATTACAAAGTAATTTCCAGTGCTGTAGGAATAGTCTGAGCAGTTGGACCAGACTCTAAATGGACTAAATGTGTTGTGGGCTTCCAAATGTTTAGGCTATTATTGAAATGTTTAAGTGAATGGTTGTTTTGATAAGATATTGTATCTAATAATAAGAGCAGGATTTTCAACAGTACTGAGCTTTAGAGATGGATGGGAAACAGTTTTCCCATTCCAATTTGGACCAAAACTTTGAAATCTAAAAAGAAAAAAAAAATAAACCAAAAATCTGAAAAAAAACAAAATGCTTAATTTTGATCATTTCAAAAATCTTTGTTTAGATTTCAATCTTTTTTTTTCCTTTTTATATTTTTACTATAAACTAACTTTAATTAAGAAACAAAAAATAATTTTGAACAACAACAAAAAAATCCCTAAACTTTTCAAAACAGGATATTTCAATAGTTTTTTTGAAACTTTTTCTAAACAGAAAACTCATTGAAACTGACCCTTTTCTGCAAAAAAAACTTGGGTTTTGATGAATAGGCATTTTCCAACAACTGTTTCTTCAGGGGGAAAAAACCCTATCAGCTCGACCCTCCTCAGCACTGGCCTAGCTTGGCTCCTTTTCAACTCAATTGGTAAAAGTGTTCAGCATTGGCTTCTCTCTGTTCTCATTGAAGTTTAGTGCTGAGTACTTTGAAAATCCTGCCCTAAATGTCTATTCACATTCTGTGCTCTTAGTAAAGAAACTATGATAGGACTTCTCCAGGAAAGGTTCATGGATATTTAGCACTGCCTTTGATTGAGGTTGTGAACTGCTGAACTATGTGATTGACAATACTGCAGGAGTACAAGTGTTTGGGCATTTCCTTCTGCACACTCAATTTCCTTTCATTCCATAGCCTGGAGTTGAGCACAAGGGAATGGTGTGACTTTGTTTTATTCATGAATTGCAGTTTCATTATTATCTGAATAGTTTACAACAGTTGTGCTGTAGCACTGACTACATCAATAATATATGTGTAGGGTCCTGTTTACACTGCAGGAACTGCTATGTTTAACATCATTGTTTCAACACTAACTAGGGTCAGCAGCAGAGAGGGAGTTCCATGTTTTACACGTGGTGCCTATTGAAATCTATGAGAAAAATCCCATTGACTTCATTAATTTTAGTGGTGCAGGACTAGGGCCGTGATGTCAGTAGTGGTCAGTTTCAGTAGCATAAACAACAGCCAGAGTGTGAGGTAAACCTTGAAACTTTGGGGGGGGAAAGTCAAAAACCCCATTATACTTTCCCTATGAAACAGCTGATGCAAACAGTGCCTACAAACTAAAAAGTGCTGTAAAAGTAGATGTGTGGTGGAAGTGTGTTCAATTCTAGTTTTTCTTAGGAATCTACAATGAATGTGAAACTCAAAAATGAGTGTGAAAATATCCTGAATGCTGAGAATGTCACATTCACATTGGGGATTTTGATTCTCAATGACAGTTTTATTAAGAATGACAAAAACTGAAACTTACTACTGGCATCTTGATATCTGACATGGCCATTGAAGGATTTCACGAAGTAGTCAGTGATATTTCAACTTAAAAAACATGGGTGATAGGACAAATTCCCTTTTACTCACATAGAAAGACTGTTTGCAGTGTTGTTATAGCCATGTTGGTCCCAGGATATTAGAAAGAAAATGTAGGTGAGGTAAATATCTTTTATTGGACCATCTTCTGTTGGTGAATGAGACAAGCTTCTGAGCTTACACAGAGCTGTTCTTCAGGTCTGAAAGGTACCTGGGAAAAGTACCTTTCCCAGACCTGAAGAAGACAAGCTCTGTGTAGCTCAAAAGCCTGTCTTCCTACCAGAAAAAGTTGATCCATTAAAAGATATTACCTCACCTACCTTGTCTCAGTGAAAAGATTGTCATTTGTGCAAACATAGGGGGCTTTTCTCACAAGGCAAAGGATAGGTGTGTGGCTGATGCACTATACTGGGATGCAGTAAAGGTGGGTTCAATTAGGCCTTCCTTCCTTCCTTGGGTGTTTCAGAACGTCTCCCTCAGTTTCACATCTGAGGTGGGTGTAATATGTACTTTATCTATCTTGTTTGTTTAGATTGTTAGTCCTTTGGAGCAAGAACTATGACTTGATATGGCTTTGTACAATGCCCCACAGATTGGGGCTCCAATCTCAGTGAGGCTCTAAATGCTACTGTAATACAAATATAAATAATAATGGGGGACAGAATAAAGTCTGAGGTGCTTTTCACACATATACCATGAAGGACCAACAAAAGCAGGAGTAAGTTGAACTAGGATGTTCAACTCTCACCCAAAAGTGATTGCTCCTTTTATGATTCATGATTGTTGTCTGCATATTGTCATGCCGTGTGGTGTGGTGTGCTACATGAGACCAGAAGCACTTAACAGAAAATTCTGTGTTTGAGCAGTGCCTTTTACATGCAACTCTTGCTGGAGTGTCACTTTGGTGTGATTCTTTTTTTTTTTTCTCCCCAAACTCTAACTATGCTTCAGCTGGTTATGAGCATGCTTCATTTATACATAGGTCTTTCTTTCATTGCATGTTTGTTCCTCCCAAACTTCAGAGCACAGGCAATGCTGTATATACTGCAAGAAGAAACACAATGTTCAGAGAGGTGATACACTGCTAGTGCAAAAAAAAATCACATTTTGGTATGTTACATGTACATAAATTCAGATGAAACTCTATTCAGATTTCACAAGAGGCAAAAACCACCAAAACAACACCCTTAGGGGTGGGGACAATTGCACCCAGGGTGAGGGTGTCCAGTTATTAATACCTTTTTCCCCTAATCAGACAGGCAGCGATTGGGTGGGGAGAGTCCTCTTCATGTGGCCACAATGGTCATTGTACTTACCTGATTGTTACATGTCTGGGGAAGTTTCACCTACCTTTGGATGCCCCCTAATCCCACCCAGTTCCCAAGGAGTTTGACCACCTGCGCTCCAAGTGGCACTTGGGGATGTGGAGGAGCTGGAATGCCCAGCTGAGGGAGGGAGCCCCTGGAGATCTGGCTGCCCTTCCCTCCCGCTGCGCACTGAGGGGACTCAACTATGGCGGGCAGATCCCATGTGCATTGCTACGATGGGGTGTGTGTGTGACTCTGACAGGCTCTGTAGTGATGCAATAAAAGCTCCCGTGGCTGCCCACTTCCCTCCTCTTTTCTCTGCAAACCGTGCCCCTCCTTGCCCCTGGCAGAAAGGACACTGTGTGGCCAGCATGAGCTTCTTGTTGCCCACACCAGGACCGGCATACAGTTTTTTGGCGGGGGGGGAGGAGAATGCCCCTGTATGCCCCTCGCCAATCTCTGCCCATTGTTAGGGCTTGTCTATATGGAGACAGTGTGGCAAACTACAGTATCAACCTATAGCACACTAGCCTGCCATGCATTAAGTCACCGTGTGGAACCCCTCTGCCACACAATAAAAGTTCTGTAGTGTATACTCCTGCTTGCTGTGCACTAAATCTCCATATAGCCAAACAGTAACTGTAACTCATCACAAATATTATACCTTAAATCAATCCCTTTACTAAGGGAAAAATTCTCTGGGGAATGCCCCTCTATACAAATCCTGCAGAGTGAAATTCTGGAGAATGTCTCTCAAGGCAAAACTCCTGCAAATTTTGCCACCTGTTTACCCCTTTTCCAGATCATTTATGAATATATTGAATAGGACTAGGCCCAGTACAGGCTCCCAGGGGACAACTCTATTTACCTTTCTCCATTTTGAAAAATGACCATTTATTCCTATCCTTTGTTTCCTATCTTTTAACCAGTTACCAATCCAGAGAGGACCTTCCTTCTTATCCCATGACAGCTTACTTTGCTTAAGAGCCTTTGGTGAGGGACCTTGTCAAAGGCTTTCAGAAAATCTAAGTACACTATATCCACTGGATCCCCTTTGTCCACATACTTGTTGACCCCCTCAAAGAATTCTAGTCAATTGGTGAGGCATGATTTCCCTTTACAAATACCATGTTGACGCTTCCCCAACAAATTATGTTCATCCATGTGTCTTACAGTTTTGTTCTTTACTATAGTTTCAACTAGTTTACCCGGTACTGAAGTCAGGCTTACCGGCCTCTGATTGCCGGAAGCACCTCTGGAGCCCTTTTTAAAATGTGGTTGTACTGCACCTAAGTTCAGGAGGAAGTCTATTTCCTGTTGTAGAATATGCTTGTCAGAAGGGTCCCTGAAGCGGGACAGGGAAGAGGGAGATGGGATGGAGGGAGAGAAGTAAAGGGGAAGGAGTAGCCTGCTGACATGGTCTTCAAAATCCACTTGTCCTTAGCGATATGCTCCCACACTTGCCAGAAGTGAGAAGGCAGCTCCTGAAGCAAAGAAGGCACATGAACTGTTGCAGCTGGTAAGGAGAAAGGAGGAGATAACTCAACCTTGACTACCCCATCAAAATTGAGTTTGATGTCTGTGCAGATGGTCTCTTTTTTCTGGAACCCCTGCCTCTTTCTCTGGGGTTTATAAAGTCTCTGGAAGCCGAAGAATTGAACAGAATGAGACCTCTATCTGGGACTTACTAATTTCTTTTTATACACCAGTGTGTAAATTCCCAGAGAATGAAGAGTGGCCCTAGAACAGGGATCGGCAACCTTTGGCATGCGGTCTGCCAGGGTAAACACCCTGGTGGGCCGGTTTGTTTACCTGCCACCTGTCCGCAGGTTCAGCCAATCGCGGCTCACACTGGCCGCAGTTCGCCACTCCAGCTCATCCCTCGGCCCACGTCGCTTCCCACCACCCACATTGGCCTGGAGCGGCGAACCACGGCCAGTGGGAGCCACGATCGGCCGAACCTGTGGATGTGGCAGGTAAACAAAGCAACCCACCTGCCAGGGTGCTTACCCTGGTGGGCCGCGGGCCAAAGGTTGCCGATCCCTGCCCTAGAATCTTTTAATGTATGCAGAGACTCATTGGTATTCTCTGCAAACCATTTTAACCTGTCAAAAGAAAGGTCCTCAACTCCCCTTTGGTCTGGACTTGTCTCAGAAATCCAGCAAACTGAAGCCAGGAGGAGGCGTTCTCATGACTACCACTGTAGAAATAGAGCAAACAGCCGGGTCAGCAACATGCAGAGAGATCTTCAGGGATGTTCTGGCAAGAAGCTGACCCTCCGTAATAACTGCCTGAAATTGGTTCCTAGACTGTGATGGTAAATGCTCAATAAACTTACTGAACTTTGAGTAGTTGGTGTCATTGTATTTCACCATTAATGTCTGAAAGTTGGTAATTCTAAACTGCAGAGTCTCAGACCAAATAAATCAAGATGCTTCTGATCTTTGTTGTATGGCATTGATTTAGTATGGTGCTATCTTCAACGTTCATTTGCAACCTCAACAACGAGGGAGTTTGGGAGAGGGATCAGAAAAAAGAATCTTTAGATGAAACATAATATTTCTTATCAGCCCTTTTACAGGTGGGTGGTATTGTTGCCGGATTACTTTTGAACAATCCAGCTGAGCTTCATTAATTGGTAGCACAATTCAGACAGAGATGCTGTGTGCAGAGTTACTAGCAGTTCATGTAGTGACTCCTTAACTTCCTCAAGTGGTACTTTTATGGAGTCTGCTATCTTTTTAACAAGGTCCTGGAACTGTTTGAAGTTGTCAGCCAGGAATGGTGGAGGAGGCATGACTGTTTCATCTAGGGATGAAGACGACATTTTGGTTAGTAGGATGACCTCTTTGTCTACTCTTGCCTTCAGCTCCTTGGAAGTCTCTTCTTGTGGTTCAGGCCTCCTGGGTGTTGCGAGGGAGGACTGCCTACCCCCATTTTGGCGATGAGTAATGCTAGGGGTCCTAAAGAAGTTATGGTGGTATGCTGCCCATGGATCCTAGTGTGGCTATTGAGGGGGCTCATACAGTATAGGTGGAGGCATCCAAGAGTGCTCATACCACCAGGATAGAGTTTGAAGGTGTCTTTCTTGAATATGTTCTATCTTCCAAGAAGTCTCCAGAAAAATACTCCTCTGATAATGAGGAGGGGAGCCCTGAACTGAAATTTGAGAAATCCCCACCATCATCTTCAATGCACTCCGTAGTATTGGAACACTGGTAGAAAAAGGTGGTGATTCCATTGGTATTGATGAACTTCTTGAAATCTAGAGATCCTCAGTACCAAGAACAGATTGGTACCGCACAAAGGGGAGTCAGGCATCTGTCATCATGAGGTCTTGTAAAAATCTAAACTGCTGCAGTACTGACATGGTAGTTGGTACCACGGTGGCAGCCTGAGCAGAGGTGATTGTGGTAGAGGGAGCAGACAGTACCAAAGACTTTTTCAACACCGAGGCATGATTGCGAGATGATAGTCTGGTCTTCTGCAGTACCAAAATGGTAAGTAATGAGAGCCTGGCTGATTCTACTGTACTGACTTAGAAGAGGTAGGCTTCTTCTCCTTGTTGTCTCGATCCCCAGACAGTATCAGAACCCTTAGATTCTGCAGTACCTGAGAAACTTGCAGCCTTATAGGTATTGAGTTGAGAACCAGTAGGTGCTGAAAAAACAACAAGAATTTTGGTGGCACCTTAAAGACTAACAGATTTATTTGGGCATAAGCTTTCGTGGGTAAAAACCTCACTTCTTAAGTAGTTGTTTCAATTGGCAACTAGGGTTTCTTTGAGGTAGATTCCCTACCTGGGCAACACAAGCTCCGTTTCCTAGAGTCTTTTTGAAGGATTCTTGAGTCTTCGTTTTAGAAACTCTAGAGGAGTACTGCATCAAAGTGGTTGAGGTGCTTGACTTGATCAGAGATCAGTGTATGGGAGGGGGCCCTGGCATGGGTCAGAAGCTGGATGGAGGGAGCTCTCCCTGCTGAGAAGATGCAATTTAATCTAGTTATTTCTGGATCTCGGTTTTAATGCCAGGCAAAAATTACACTTGGGGGGGGGACGTGTGACTCCCCAAGGCAACAGATGCAGCATGAGTGCCCATTAATCACCAGGACAGCCTTCCAGCATGGAAGGCAATGTTTAAAACCTGGCAAGATGGGCATACCCTCCTAGCAATAAAGTTCCTTACAGGGGAAAAAAATGAAAGGACAACAGTCCTTACCAAAAAAAAGTATGTATTTATTGTTTTACTACTACTAACTACTACAACTAACTAAGTAAAGCTATGAGGGGAAAAATCCTACAGTTGAGGTACACTCAACTCGAATACTGCTGAGACTCCATCTCCGGCCGAGGTGGTTGAGAAGGAACTGAGAGCGATTTGCCTGTGCGGCTCTACGTAGCCACAGTGCAGAGCATGAGGAAGAGAAGACCGCATGTGTAGGCTGAATGGGTATTGCTACCTAAAATCTCCTATCGAAGACACATTCACACCTGAAGTAGAGCACCCATAGGGATGCTACTTGAAGAAGAATCCAGACAATTTATCTCTAGTCAAAACCCCTGCAAGAGAAAATACCTACAGGGAAAATACTTCTTGTAGTATGCTTCTGGTGAATGCTTCTCTCAAAATTCCTGTTAGCTATTTCTGTCCCTGAGCTCCCAATAGTGAGGCTTTTATAATTATATACAGAGTCTTAACAGCGTGCAGATGAATTAATATCTGCTATTACACCACGCGATTAGGCCCAACAACCTAACTATTATTTTTGTCTTCTGTGGGTCTGAGGTAGCTGTTCTGCTGCAGGCTTATGAATGGTAGATAGCTCATCTTGCGTAAGGATAGCTTTTGGCCAATCTTTTTAAAAGTATGTTATTTGCATATTTAGGGAAATATCCTATTTGTGTTTTCCATTAGATCGTCTGCTTTCAGAGTTGGATTATGCTTTGAGTAACACAGAGAACAAAGGTTTCAAGGGAGTATTTTATTTGCAAAAAATTCATGAATTATTTTGGGTATACACCTTTATCTCTAGTAATAGGAGGTTGAAATTACATTAATATAGAGTCACAGGGACGCTGTCTTGTTACTTGCAAGAACCATCATGTCTACAGCAACTGAATGATGCTTATGTAAAACAACTGGAATTACAATTGCACAAAAGCAAAAGGGACTTGGGTGTAATTCATTTCAAACTGATCTAGGATGGATGTCACATTGCTTGTTGTTCTGTCACTTTGCTGACTGTTTATCTCTCCTCTAACCCCCACTGTGTGGCACACTATTAGTTCTGTCATTTGCAAGATGCCTAGAAATTGCAAACCTTGCTTTATTTAGTTCTCTCGCAGCAAGTCAACTAACTCGTCACCAGGGAAATGGAGAATTACTTCTTAGCCTTAAAAACCTCAACACTAGTTTTCATAGATTTGTGTTGCCTTATTGTGATGGCAACACTGAAGACAGGAAGGTTTCTATTTTCTTTTAATCATGAAAACTTTTTTTGCAGGTAGGGAACAAAAAAGGACGACAACACAGCTCACAAGATCTTTGTTACCAAGGAAGAACACCAGAGACTGAGACAGTGGGAGTATCCCATATGATTGATTTCCTGTGATAGCAGAGCTGGCCTTGATGTCACCTAGATGTCATTCCATCTTGTCTTCTGTTTTTATGGAATAGGGTGTGGAGACTCTACCTGTTACCAAGCACACAACGGAATAACTTCACCTTCTGCTTCCGTTGCAAAGCAACAGAAGAAGAGGGCTGCTGGAGAGAGAGGAGGAGAGAGCCTCAGGAAGGCAAAGGTTTACGCTCATATTCTGAGTAAAGTCCAGGTTTGGGGGTCTGTTTGTTCTGTATGTTTTTGCTTATGGCAATATGTTTTAGCTCCTGCTGATTATTATGTTTTATTTCTGCCGAGTCACACCATCAGCTTACATGTGTAACCTTTCTGCTAGGAGGTGTCAGCAACAAGAATGGCTAGGTTCAACAGCTAGGTGTTCCTCTTAATATTGCAAAACAGAACTGGCTCAAACCCCCACTCAGTAATCTGGGAAAACTAAACACTATCCAGGGTACCTCTACGAGGCAGTACTTCCCCACTTGTACGCAATGAGTCAGTGTATAACAAAAGAAAACTTTTATTAAAAATAGAGAGGAATCCAGCATTAGTTTGGGAGGACACCACAGCAATGATTCAAAAGCATATAAATTATAGGCAAACATCTACTCAACAGTATGTTGGGCAGGGTCCTTTGTCTGTTTCTCACCTTATGGTGTCAAAGTCTGATGGATGAATGTCCCTTTAACACCCCACTCTGCATTCCCTGTACTCAATGCTTAACTGAGGTAATGAAAGAGGTGCCGGAGCTCAAGCAATTAGGTGCTGGGGGTCAAGTAATTATTTTACATTCATAACTGATGCAGCGAACCCAGAGGTGCTGATGCTAGGAACTGCCAAGCCTAGAAGTGCCAGTGCTCAGCACAGGCTGCACCCCACTCACAGCTGGTTGTCCAGGGTCAGCAAAGTCCCAAAATTCGGGGGTGCATTCATGTGAGTTCACCTCCCACCCCAGAAAAGGAGGAGCAATTGTGTAATGCCTCTGCTGTTGCTACTACCTCTGCCGCACCTACTCTCTGCTACCACTTGGTGTTGCTATCTCCACCTCTGTTATAAGTTTCAGAGTGGGAGCCGTGTTAGTCTGTATTAGCCAAAAGAACGAGGAGTACTTGTGGCACCTTAGAGACTAACAAATGTAATTGGGCATAAGCTTTCGTGGGCTAAAACCCACTTCATTGGATGCATGCTCTGTTATAAGTGCTACTGCTTGCTGCTACCTCTGCAATGCCATGTTCTGTCACTTAGCCCAGTTCTCAGTGATTTCACTGGATAATGGGGAAGATCACTGCAGCTGCAGACTCTATGGTGTCTTTCACTGCATCACTGTCCCCACATCACATCTAAGGCTCAGTCCCTAGACCTGCTCTCCAGCCATTTCAGCTCTAGTAACAAGGACTCTCAGTTGGAGTATGGCTGGATTACAGGAATGTTGTCTGAATCATCTTTCCCAAACATACACACAAAAGCCTCTCCCTTCTCCTTTGAGAAGAACTTAAAAATTATTTAAGTTTCTCTAAAAGTCATGAGGACATTGTATCCTGTTCTAGTATTCCTCTATTAATTATTAGATTGCAATAATAGAACAGTGTACGTGCATATTATGTACTTCTTTTGATGTCCTAAATAGACACTTTAAAAGATTTAATATTGTTTTCTACTACATGACTAATAGCCTGTTAAAACTACAGGAAAAACAACCACAGGAACAAATGATGATTTGCCTATTAACATCTAAGGCTGGGAAAGAATAACATTAAACTAATTCAGGGTCATGTCACAAAGTATCCAATACCATTTAGACTCAGCAGTTATTTTTTCTCTATATATTTTTTCAGAATGATATTTGTATACTACAATAAGTAAGCACCTCATGGCCAAAATAACGAATTATTTTAAGCATCTCAATTTGTTTTATTTGTATTATGGCTTCTCTAGTCTGTAGGCTCAGGTTTAAGAAATAATTATAATTCCTGATTTGAATGTATACCGTGTGTTCTTCCTGCCAACATTCTTGCTTCAACAGAACAGTTATGGGGGAAATGAGGGTTACGGTTCCAAATCTCTTTCCTTGCTCCTGCTATTTCTTTTCAATCCTGCAACAACTATCAGGACATCTCCTTGTTGTCAATATCCGGCAACATTTTTGCCAGAATTCTGCAACACATTGAACAAGGACTCCTGCTTGAGTCAGTATGGCTTCAGGAAAGGACACAGGACCTTTAGACATGGTATTTTGCAGCTCGTCAACTTGAGGAGATATGCCAGGAACAGAACTCCAACCTTTATATGACTTTCATTGACTTGAAAAAATCATTTGATACAGTCAGTTGGGAGGGCCTTTGGAAGATCATGGCAAAATGTGGTTGCCTGGAGAAATTCATTGCAATGGTTCAGCAATTCCATGATGGCATGCTCACTTGCATTATGGATTACAGTGAATCCTCTGAACCATTCCTCCTCACCAGTGGAGTCAAGCAGGGCTGTGTGTTGGCCCCAACCCTCTTTGGAATGATGTTTTCTGTCATGTTTACAAATGCCTTTCATGACTGTGACACTGGGATTGGCATCAGATACTGGACTGATGGCAAGCTTTTCAATCTGAGGAGACTACAGGCAAAGATGAAAGTACAGGAAGTGACTGTGATCTTCTGTTTGCTGATGACTGTTCCTTGACTGCCAAATCTGAGTCTGACATGCAGCAGAGTATGGACTATTTCTTTTCAGCTTGTGATAATTTTGGTTTCACAATCCACATCAAGAAGACAGAAGTGACGTACCAGTCTGCATCAGGAAAGCCTTATGTGGAGCCTGCTATCACAGTGAATGGCCAAACCCTCCAGGCAGTGGACAAGTTCACCTACTTTGGCAGTACACTGTCACGTGCAGTTCACATCGATGATGAAACCAACGCCAGAATTACCAAAGCAAGTGTGGCCTTTGGCAGACTACATGTAAATGTATGGGAGCACAGAAGCATTAGTCAACAAACAAAATTGGAAGTCTACAGAGCCATCATGTTGCCAACTTTGATGTATGCATGCAAAACCTGGACAGTGTACAGACACCATGTTATGAAGCTGAATCACTTTCACATGGGCTGTCTGAGAAAACTGATGAAGATAAGATGGCAAGGCAAAGTTCCAGAAACTGAGGTTCTCATATAGGCAGGTATTCCAAGCATCCATACTATGTTGATGAAATCACAGATGAGATGGGTAGGTCATGTCACCAGTATGTCAGATGAGCAACTGCCAAAGAAGATCTTTTATGGTGAGCTAAAACAGGGAAAGCACTCTCAGGGAGGCCAGAATAAATGTTGCAAAGACTCCCTCAAGTTATCCTTGGGGTGTGTCCACACTGACCCAGTTTTGGGAAAATCTTGCTCATGATTGTTCTATCTGGTGAAGTCTCATCCAGACTGGCTGCAGTCTATGAGCAGAGGAGAACTACTGAGGCAGAGCAGGAGCACCAGCAGTGTAAATCTCACAACCACAGCATGCCCGCTATTAATCAAGTAACCCACAGTGGCATGTTTTGTTCAGTGTGCCACAGACAGTTCAATGCTCAAATTGGCCTGATCAGCCACTCACATGGTCACAGAAACCAAACCAATCAGTGATGTCATGATCATCTTTGAACTCCAAGGACAAACAACAATACCCATTGTCAAATGAACTACACTAAAAATCTCCACTTGCTAGATTCAGGGACGGCTCTAGGTCTTTGCTGCCCCAAGCAAAAAAAATTTTGGCTGCCCCCCCACCCCAGCCCAGGGCTCTCTCTCTCTCCCCACCCGCCAACTGCACCCTCCTGCAGCCCCAGCCCTGGATCGCTGGTAACTCGCTCCCAGGGCGGGTCATTCAGCAGGAATTTTGGACGTGCACAGAACACAGACAGGATTGGTTCCCATATGGTTACAGAACTGCAGTAAAGTGGAACAATTTTCAGCTTGTGTGATTGAAGGATATCTGGATGCATATTATAAGACTGTCCTACATAAATGAGGAAATGTTGAGGTGCCTTTATTATTCTTTTGTTCCATTCTTTGTTTCTATGGGGAATTTGTCAATGCAATATCACTGTCTTCCTTTTAAACAAATAAAACTTAAAAAAAAAAAAAAAAAAGCGCAATGGCTTTTGAAAATAGCAATTCCAGTCCTAATAACCACTGGGAAGCATTTCTTGCTCAATTTATTCTACTTTTTCTACAGCAAGTTACAGTGGATCAGTATATTTGATTTGGGAGAAATGAAGTAACAGCTGTGCAAATTGAGCTTGAGCACTCCTAAATTTTGAGGGTGTTCAAATCTGGAAGACAGGTGCTAGATTCCCTTTCTGAATATTAGCTAAATCTGGAAAAGAAATGTCAATTTCTGCTTCCATGGCTCAGAAGTGCAAATCCTCCTATGTGCCTGGTACTGTATCTAAAGCTGCCCCGGTCTTAGTAGAGCCTCCCCTCCCTTACTTTTCATTTTAAATTCAGGTAGGATCCACGTACCTCCCTTGCTAGGCTTCAGATAGAGAGATTCACTGTCCATTTAGTTCACCCAATTCTTTCTTTGGGGGAGAGCCCAGGGCTGGGGTGGCAGGAGGTGCGTGGGCGGGGGAGAGCCCAGGGCTGGGGCAGCAGGGTGGTGCAAGTAGGGGCCAGAGCTGGGGCAGCAGGGGATGTGGGCGGGGGAGAGTCCAGGGCTGGGCAACACAGAGGTGCGGGGGGAGCCCAGGGCTGGGTAGGGGGCAGCAAAAAACCTAGAGGTGGCTCTGTCCCTACCATTCACAGCAAGCTGCAGCATGAGGTTTCAGTTCCACACTCCTTCCTCCTCCCTTTCCTGTTAATTGCGGCCGAGGGACTGCTGGGAAATGTAGTTCTTTCCCTGCTCCAGGGCTGGCTCTATAGGCAGGGAGCTAACCAAGGAACTACAGCTCCCAGGGCCCCCTGTTGGTTCTCAGCTCCCCTGCTGGGTTTTTGCACCCCTGCAAATTTGCCGCCCCAAGCAACTGCTTGCTTTGCTGGTGCCTAGAGCTAGGGTTACCATATTTAGTGCCTCCGAAAGGAGGACACTTTAAAGGGGCCCCAACCCCAGCCCCGCCCCAACCCCGCCCCCTCCCCAAAGTCTCCGCCCCCTCCCCTGCTTCCCGCGAACATTTGAGTCGCGGGAAGCCTGAAGCAGGTAAGGGGGGGTGTGGGGGGAGGGGAGAGGAGGCGCGGCCCACCCCCGGCACTGCAGGTCCCCAGCCCGTCCCCCGAGTCCCCGACCCGGCACCCGAGCCCCCCGGCCCGGCCCGGCACCGGGCCCCCCCGAGCACCGCCGGCCGAGCCCCCGGCCCGGCCCGGCACCCGAGCCCCCGGCCTGGCACCCGGCCGCCCCGAGCACCGCCGGCCGAGCCCCCGGCCCAGCACCCGGCCCAGCACCCGAGCCGCCGGCCGAGCTGCCCGGCCCCGGGCCCCCCCNCGGGCCGGGGGCTTGGGGGGCCTGGCCGGCGCCCGAGCCGCCGACCGCATGTCCGATTTTCCCGGACATGTCCGGCTTTTTGGGATTTCCCCCCGGACGGGGATTTGGAGCCCAAAAAGCCGGACATGTCCGGGAAAATCCGGACGTATGGTAACCCTACTAGAGCCGGCCCTGGCTAGTTTTGCATGAACTACCAGGGTTTCAGACTATGTAGACTTAACCTGCCACATCATCTTTTGTGCAGACACATGCCCTGCACCAGTATTATTGAAATATTGTAACCTTAGTTTAGAAGGGAACGCATTTCAAAGATCCCTGTTTTATTTATGCAAAATGTGTGTGGTAATTGCACACTTGATTTGCATGCATAAATTCTTGGGTGTGGTGCATTGACACAGATATGCCCTTTTGAAATTAGGGCAATAGAGTATAACTAAGATATTAATTTTAGTTTTGGGTAAACCCAAATAATTTTAGTGGGCTTTGCAAAGTAGAGTGTGTCTGTAGTCCGACTGCTTAATAGATTGTATTAGTTCCCCCAAAGGTATTCTCAGTGAGTCCCTTAAAAATGTTGATACTATACACTCATTCTTACATTCATATATCTAAGCATTAGCTCATATGTTTGTGAACTCTTTTCCCAAGTCAGTAAACAAGGGGGAGATAGAATGATCTGGTGATTAAGGCCCTGATCTGGAACCCAGGAGATTTCAATTAAATTCTTGGCTGTGCCAGAGACTTCCTTTCTGTCTTGGGCAACTCACATTATGGCTCATCTTATCTGTAAAAAATGAGGATAGTACTTCAGTATCTCACAGGAGGATTGTGAGGATAATTCCATAAATATTTGAGAAGCACTCATGTGACACCCTCCCCCCTGCCCCATTACTATAGTATC
Organism: Trachemys scripta elegans; assembly: GCF_013100865.1. Classification (NCBI taxonomy): domain Eukaryota; kingdom Metazoa; phylum Chordata; order Testudines; family Emydidae; genus Trachemys; species Trachemys scripta. The sequence continues at coordinate 289,410,746 of NC_048298.1, read as the reverse complement.
TAAATTCCTAGGTAGGAAAAAAAGACACAATCCAGACTCCAATGTTTGGCAACCAGTGGGCAGGATCAAGTGGGTGGAACTACAACATTAAAAATAAAGGGTATAGGAGGCTGGAGTATTTTAAAGGCATCAGGACAAATTCATCCTTGATTTAACTAAATTGGCTTCAGTGGAATTACATCAAGAATGAATTTGGCCCATTATGATTAAAATGCATTTTTCAATTGTACTGAAGAAGAAAATAAGAAGCAGCTAATAAAGGACTAAAGCCAGTAATGATTTTATAAATGACTGCTCAGGGAAATTAAATCAAAGAACAATAGAAAATGGAGGACCAAATGAAATGAGGATTTACAGTGTAGAGTCAGCTAAGGCATGCAGGGAAAGGATAAGAGATGAACAGTATAGTAAATTATGGCTCCTTAAAGAGTTATAAGAAAAACTTTATAAATGCATACTGCTAATTTTTTGAGGGGTGGGGAAGGTTTGACAGCACACTTCTCTCACAGCTTTGGGATAAGGAGAGAGACCAGTTCCTCTTTTTCACTTCAACTTTCAGCCCACTGTGCAGGAGTCAGAGAAAAGAAGAACTGAGAAGGTAAAGGAGCCTAGTAGTTGAACAGTCTCTGGTGGGGCTCAACCTCTCTTTCTCTTCCCCATTTCCCCATTGTCAGCTACTGGGAAGGAGAGGCAGTGTTCCACATTCAGCAGCAGAAAGAGAGAGGCTACCATTGACCTCCCTCCACTAATATATGGCCAAATTCTGCAAGCCTTATGCAGATAAAGTCTTCTTTGACTTCAGTCAACGTTCTTGATAAAGAACTACAGGGTTGGGCTCCTAGAGAAAAAAATAACTCAATAAACAATAAGGAGAATAAACAAATCTATGAGAATATACTAATGGTAGACCAGTTATTTCTTATCATGAGAGCATGGATTGATGGATATGCCATTGGAGTAGTAGTGAGTAGTTCTTTTTGGAAGTGTTCACTACATTTGGGTGCCTCAGTTTTTGAGTTGCAAACCTTAGACAGTTTGGCAAAATTTTCAATCTTGAGTGTCTAAAGTCAGGCACCAAAATTCATAGTAAGGCACCAATTAAGTGGAACAATTTTCAAAGATGCATACCACTCACAACATTATTCGAACTTTAGAAAGTGAACCTGATATTAAATCAGGCCTTAAATATCTTAACTTGTGCAGCCAAAAATTGAGGGACCCAAAGTAGCATGAACTTTTGAAAACGACGGCTTTAAATTTTCTCCACCTCATTTTCTCCACTATGAAATTGAGCAACTGAAAATTTAAAGGTTGGGAGTTAGGGAAAAATCCAAATCCCCTTTGCTGGAGTTATCTGGTTTTGGGAATGTTCTGTATGCAACAGTCCTCATGATACTGGTAGGGGAGTAGATTGAATAGATTTAGTTTTCCATCTATAGCTCCTGTGGGACAAATCTTGATATTCTTATTCAGCTTTTACTCAGTCTTTACTCAGAGAGTTTGTATGAGTAGAGACTAAATAAAACTGAGCAATAATTAAAGACTTCTGAATTTATCCCTATGAATCTATAGATGGTTGAGATGGGAATAGACCAGTAACTGAATCCAAATCACAAACTGAACTTCCTAAAAAGATTCAGTGAGTTTCAGACCTGGGATTTTTGTACAGGCCCATCGCTTAATAACAGAAAAGCCTGAAGGTCTTAGCACACAAATGTTTGTTTATTCAGGAATTGTTATGAATTTCCTTCTGTAAAACTTCATCCCTTTAATTAAAAGAGATGGATGCACTTAAAGAATGGTCGACTCATCCAAATCAAGCACAAAGGCCAACTTAGAAGGCTGTTTAGTGAATATTTACCTCTTCTCCTTACCACTTTATTTCACAATAGAGAAGAAACAACAAAGATCAACTCATTCTATAATTGTGAAATAGCCATTCCTGTTACTGTCTACTCCATCTGTGCACTTTGTTTCCTCATTTTTAATATTGGGAAGGAAATACAGGGCTGTATTTTAAAATAATTGTTGTGTTAAAAATAAATTGTTTTTAAATCTGGTACAGGGTGGTTTCTACTGGTATTTGATGGTTGCTCATTTATTATTTGATATGAAACAGTAATCACTGTCCCATTTCTTCTGGACATGCCCACACCACAACAAATCACCACATAACTGGTGCTCTTGTTAGCAGTCTCAGTAGAAAGAACCTGAGGACTGAACTGTCCGCAATAACAGTCGTCCTTCAAGGTTAGTATTGAAGAATAGAGAGAGCAGCATGGTGGAAGTCTGCATAACCATTGATCTGCTTACCTGTTCTCAGAGTGGTAGCCCTGTTAGTCTGTATCAGCAAAAAGAACGAGGAGTACTTGTGGCACCTTAGAGACTAACAAATTTATTTGAGCATAAGCTTTCGTGGGCTAAAACCCACTTCATCATTTTAGCCCACAAAAGCTTATGCTCAAATAAATTTGTTAGTCTCTAAGGTGCCACAAGTACTCCTTGTCTTTTTACCCGTTCTGTGGATCAATATGACAATTTTCTAGGGGTCTCAACCCAGAATATTTCAAGGACACTAAACTTGCTTTTATATTAAAAAAAAAAAAGACAGTTTTATGTTTTGTTTTACCTCCCTGTTATTAAACTATTCATAATCTTGTAATTATGTGCCACTTATAAGCTTCTATAGTACTGTGCCTGAAGCTATTAGATGCAGTAATAACACAAAATTAGAAATATACTGTAATGGTACTGTGTGTTATGAAGGAGAAAATGTAACTAGGAGACAAAAATGAAAACTAAGGAATAATTGTGGAATTCATTTTTCCATATACATAGTGAAGAATTCTAGGTGATCTTTTTGATTATTAACTTACTTAAACTTGGTCCTGCTAGTGAAGGCAGGGGGCTGGACTCGATGACCTTTCGAGGTCCTTTCCAGTTCTATGAGATAGGTATACCTCAATTTATTTATTTAAAGGCACAATTCATATGATTCTGAATGAATTAAAACAATTGTACTTAGATATTTAGGACTTCGGTAAGATTATATTTGCCCTAGGTTTTTTTTTTTTTTAATAGCCTAACTTTAGGCTCCTAAATCCATATTAGGATTCCTGGGAGGCTTACCCCCCAGTCTTGTCGTGGTCACTTAGGGCTAGGGTTCTCCACTCCAGGATATTCTCCCCATATAGGCCACTTTCTTGACCCACCAACCACTACATTAAGTTTAAACCAAACACAATTTATTAAACAACAACTGTAAGAAAAATAAAGGAAAAATTGAAAATGTTAAAGGAACAAGGGGCACCACCCCATGGGCATGGGGAACACCATAAACAGTAGTCTCTGGAATTTAAGAAAACTTTACAGTCTATTCGTAACATATCCCTCGCCTCCCTTCCAGGACGCGCTGCAATGATACCACGGCTAAGACACCTGCCATGATGGCAGCTACATTCCCTCAGGCTCTAGGTGGCAGGACCCTTCTCCCAGCATCAACTCTCCCGGGCTGACGTCCTCCTTCTGAATTTGGCCTTCAAGGCCCTCTTGCCTGGTGACATCTCCCCCTGCTGGGCCCTTGCTTCCCAGGGTCCCCACCTTGCTCTCACCAGCTGCTCACTGCTCTCAGCTCCAATATTACACCTCTACCCCGATAGAACGCTGTCCTCAGGAGCCAAAAAATCTTACAGTGTTATAGGTGAAACCGCGTTATATCGAACTTGCTTTAATCCGCCGGAGTGCGCAGCCCACCACTCCCCGGAGCGCTGCTTTACCGCGTTATATCTGAATTCGTGTTATATCGGGTCATGTTATATCGGGGTAGAGGTGTACTTGTGGGATGGGCCTGCAGCTCCTTGATGTAGCTCAGCCCTGGCTCACGGCCGGTCTCCACTGCCTCAGCTGGGGCAGCTCCAGCTCTGCAGCCTCTGGCTCAGTGCTGCTGCTGTTTTGGCTCTAATCCAGCTCTGCTTTCTGGGCTGCGTCTCTGGCCCATCCAGTTCTGGCTGCTGTTGCTCTGCTGCTTTCTCCTCAGCTCTGCCCTACTCTAGCTCACCCGGAGGATGGGCCCTCGTTGGCCTGCCTCCCTGTCAGTCTGGCTGACTTGAACCGTGGCCCTCTCCCCATTGGCCCTGGGGACTGTTGGTCTCAGCTGCTTTCTCTTCAGCTCTTCCCCTTCTGATATTGGGAGAAGGCCAGCCAAAAAAGCCACTACATTTCAATACGGGGCCAACAGCCCCCTTACATTGAGAAGAGATCTAGGCCCAAAATTTTCCTGCATGCCCAGGCTATTCAATTTTAAACTGGTTTTATTAGAGTTTTCACTATATTTTGGTTCAAAAAACTGATCATTCTAGATACTAACTGTTCAATATTCAGTCACAGAACCAAACAAATGCCATTTATTCTAGTTACTGAAAGACTAACTCTATAATCCTGATTTTTTTCTCTTTCAAAGGCCCCTTTGCCATAGCACTTAGATGGAAACTAATGTCCATTCTAGTTTTAATTGACTCAAAAGTCATGCAATTACCACCATTTCTCTTGGGAGACTGTTTTTTTTCTAAAAAGTCCTTTGAAAAATAACCATGTTGTAGCACAGTGAGGAAATATCTGCATAGCACGCTCTATAAACAGCACAGTGAAGAGAGGAAAACGGCAGAGGAGAAAGAGAACACAAAAGGGACAAGTAGTACTACTTTGAATTACATAACTTCCATCATCTTTCTTAGTCACACGGGTCCAGCTGCAAGAAGTATTTAGGCTCCTAACTTCCACTGAAATCAATGGAAGTTAGGAGTCTAAATTGGGGCTGTCGATTAATCGCAGTTAACTCATGCGATTAACTCAAAAAAAGTAATCGCGATTTAAAAAATTAATCGCAATTAATTGCAGTTTTAATTGCACTGTTAAACAATAGAATAGCAATTGAAATTTATTAGCTAGTTTGGATGTTTTTCTACATTTTCAAATATATTCCTTTCAATTACAACACTGAAAACAAAGTGTATAATACTCGCTTTAAATTATTTTTATTACAAATATTTGCACTTTAAAAATGATAAACAAAAGAAATAGTATTTTTCAATTCACCTCATACAAGTACCATAGTGCAATCTCTTTATTGTGAAAGTGCAACTTACAAATGTAGATTTTTTTTGTTACATAACAGCACCCTTCATGCTTTGGCCACCATTCCAGAGGACATACTTCCATGCTGATGACGCTCATTAAAAAAAATAATGCGTTATTTAAATTTGTGACTGAACTCCTTTGGGGAGAATTGTATGTCTCCTGCTCTGTTTTTTACCGGCATTCTGCCATATATTCCATGGTACAGCAGTCTCAGATGACACAGCATGTTGTTCGTTTTAAGAACACTTTCACTGCAGATTTGACAAAACACAAAGAAGGTACAAACGTGAGATTTCTAAAGATAGCTACAGCACTCAACCTAAGATTTAAGAATCTGAAGTGCCTTCCAAAATCAGATCAGGATGGGGTGTGGAGTATGCTGTCAGAAATCTTAAAAGAGCAACACTCTGATGCAGAAACTACAGAACCCAAACCACCAAAAAAGAAAATCAACCTTCTGCTGGTGACATCTGCCTCAGATGATGAAAATGAACATGCGTTGGTCTGCACTGCTTTGGATTATTATCGAGCAGAATCCATCATCAGCATGGACGCATGTCCTCTGGAATGGTGGTTGAAGCATGAAGGGACATATAAATCTTTAGTGCATCTGGCACGTAAATATCTTGCATCACCAGCTACAACAGTGCCATGCGAATGCCTGTTCTCAAAATCAGGTGATATTGTAAACAAGAAGCGGGCAGCATTATCTCCTGCAAATGTAAACAGACTTGTTTGTCTGAAGTATCAGAGGGGTAGCCATGTTAGTCTGGATCTGTAAAAGCAGCAAAGAGTCCTGTGGCACCTTATAGACTAACAGACGTATTGGAGCATGAGCTTTCGTGGGTGAATACCCACTTCGTCGGATGCATGTAGTGGAAATTTCCAAAGGCAGATATAAATATGCAAGCAAGAGTGAGTCAAGCTAGAGATAACAAGGTTAGTTCAATCAGGGAGGATGAGGCACTCTTCTAGCAGTTGAGGTGTGAACACCAATGGAGGAGAAACTGCTTTTGTAGTTGGCTAGCCATTCACAGTCTTTGTTTAATCCTGAGCTGATGGTGTCAAATTTGCAGATGAACTGAAGCTAAGGAGTTTCTCTTTGAAGTCTGGTCCTGCATTTTTTTTGTTGCAGGATGGCTATCTTTAAATCTGCTATTGTGTGGCCAGGGAGATTGTTTGTCTGAGCGATTGACTGAACAAGAAGTAGTACTGAGTGTAAGTTCTAAAGTTTTACATTGTTTAATTTTTGAATGCAGTTATTTTTGTACATAATTTCTACATTTGTAAATTCAACTTTCATGATAAAGAGATTGCACTACAGTACTTGTATTAAGTGAATTGAAAAATACTATCATATATTTTTACAGTGCAAATATTTGTAATAAAAAATAAATATAAAGTGAGCACTGTACACCTTGTATTCTATGTTGTAATTGAAATCAATATATTTGAAAATGTGGAAAACATCCAAAAATATTTATATAAATAGTATTCTATTATTGTTTAACAGTGCAATTAATCGCATGATTAATCACAATTAATTTTTTAATCACGCGATTAATCACAATTATTTTTGACAGCCCTAGTCTAAATATATTTGTGGATCTGGGCCACTCACACTTACATTAAAAGAAGCAGTGTGACAGGGTTGTATTATATGTCAAAGAAACATACAGAAAAGCTGGAAAATATAGTGCAACCTATTTCCCAATCTGTAACAAGATTGACCAAAAAGATTGTGACGGACTTCAGGCCCTTTTCATTTGTAAAGATGGAGGGTTTCAGGAACAGATGAATTATAACCATATGTAGATAGCCAGAGCAGTCTGATGGATTCAGCACAAAGCTGGGATCAGAGAACTCTTGAATTCTAATCCTACTCTTCCACCAACTGGTTGGGTGATCCTGAGGAAGTCCTGAGAGGTAGCGGAATCAGTGCCAGCATTCTCCACCAAAAATGTAACAAATTTATGTTACCAATCCGCCCGGGGCATCAGGTAATCAGGCTGAAGCCGCAGAATCTTTAGGGGAGGAAATAACGGAGCACACCAACTGTCTAAGTTTTAAAGCTCTATTAATAAAATAATAAAATAACCGCAGTAAGTGTTGGGACTGCTCCCAAGTCACTCAAAGGAAGCAAAAAAGCGTTAGTACCCCAGCCTTAACCCACTTTCATACTCACACATGCACAACCTGAGTCTGGCCAAGCCTGGGTGTAATGTAAAAAAAAAAAAGGGGAAGGGGTGAATGGGAGTTCTTGTCCTGTGCACGGGTCGTCCAGGGTCCGCTGTGATCTACGACCTGCTCTGGCTCTCGGGAGGATTTTTAAGTCCTGGGTTCTTTTGGGGGTGTTTTCGTTTAGGGCCCTCTGTTCCTGGTGTTCTTTGTACCAGTCCAAACCGGCTCCTCCTCAGTGTTCCCAAAATACATCAGCTCCAAAGACTTTATTTTCCCCCCAGTTGGCCTTCGCCATCTCATTCACTCTCACTGTTCTCACTGCAATCTCTGCAGCCCTGCTCCACTTAGTTCTCCTCTTCCCACGGCTGGGCAGCTGCAGACTTCTCCTCCAGCCCATAACATTGGACCGGGGCCAGCGTCTTATTTGCAGATGGAGCTAGCTAAAGTGTCAAGTTAACCCGTTCTCTGCTTTCTTCCTCCCTCCCCCTTTTGGTCTCTCGCAACCTGCAAAGAAATCCTCCACTCCACACTCACATCTTTGACCCTCCCCCAAAATGCCTTGCGATGCTTGCAACCACGTTAGCAACATACAATGCTGATCTGCTTCCCCAGGGGACCCCCTAAAGAAGGGGGCCACTAGGGGTGTGACAACTTAACCTCTCTGGATCTGTTTCTACCACTGTAGAAGAGAGATAATAGTACTTATATTCCTCCCGAGTCTGTTGTGAGAAGTAATTAATGTTTGTACAGTGATTTGAAAAAATGTAAAGTGTTCTTATTGTACTAGATAATAAATTGGACTTCTATAGCAACTTTCATCTGACGATCTCAAAGTACTGTATAAAAGGATTAATTAATTAAAAATCAACACCCTAACATATGAAGACTCAAACTAGTTAATTCTCAAGTTTGTTGATTAAAGGCATGAAAAGATGGCCATATAAATAGAAGAGAAGGTTACTCACCTTTTGCAGTAACCGAGGTTCTTGGAGATATGTGTCCCTGTGGGTGCTCCACTTTAGGTGTTGGTGCATCCCTGCACCTTTGATCAGAGAATTTCAGCAGTGCCTGTTCGAGTCACACATGTACTGTCCCTATACTCGGGAACAGGGCAAGCATCCTGTAAGTAATGTCGACGGCGTATGTCCAAGTGGGATTTTGGAGAATACACGTGGTGCTGTTGAAGACCAAAAGGCAAGACTTTGTATTGGTGATTATATGTTCCCAGAGTAAACCTGAGAAACCTTCTGTGAGCGGGATGTACTGTTATGTGGAAATAGGCATCTTGAAGGTCGAGGGCTGAGAATCAGTCCCCTCGTTCCAGTGCTGGTATTAGCATTGCTAGTGTGACCATCCTGAACTGTTGGACCCTTGCAAATTTATTGAGCTTTCTGAGATCTAAGATAGAAGAAAAATGGAAGATGGAGCATGAGTTAAGAGGTAATGGGAGTAGAAGCCCTTTCCCCTGAGTTGTGAAGGTATTTGTTCCACTGCATTGAGATGTAGAAGGTATTTACTTCTTGTCATAGAAGGTGCTTGTGAGAAGGGTCCCTGAAGAGGGAAGCGAAGGCAGGTTGGGTGGGGGGGGATAGAGGTAAATGGGATCAAATAGCCTGTGTGTATTATTTCTAGGGCCCATATGTCTGTAGTGATGGAAGCCCACGCAAACTAGAAGGGGGTCAAACATTATTCAAAGTGGGAGATGGTCAATGTTGTCAGCTCTGGTGGATGGGGGAGGTTGTTCAGACCTTGCCCAAACTCTCAAAACTATTGTTTCCCAGAGGATGATTGAGACGCTGATGATTGCAGCTGATCTCTCTGCGGTCTCTGTCTCTCATATTGTCACTGTTGTTGGGCATAAGGAGTGTACCTGGTGTGCTGGTAGGGTCTTCACTTGGTTGCAAGCATGTATATTCCCAATGTGTGGAAAGTTGGTTGGGAGTCCTTCATGGTGTGGAGGACTTCATCTGTCTTCAAGGGGAACAGTTTCTGGCCATTGAAGGGGAGATCCTCCATCGTAGATTGTATTTCTCTGGGGAAACCAGAGGAGTGGAACAGGATGCTCGGCGCATGAGAGCTGCAGTGGCTGTGGATACCACATCTAGGATGCCTATAGAGCGGTTCTGGCTACAAGCTATCCTTCGGCCAAAATTGATTTAAATATGGTCCCTTTTCTCTTCCGGGATGTCATTAATAAAGTTTGCAAGTTTAGAGTAATCGACATGGCTGTATTTTGCTATTAGTACCGCACAGTTGGCAACCCTAAATTGCAAAGCTGTTAATGAGTAGACCCTTTAGCCAAAAAGGTCTAGTCATTTCCTCTCCTTGTCATTTTGAGTGGCTCTATATTGATGTCGCCTGCTGCGCTAGTTGGTCGCACCAATGACCAGAGTTTGGTGCGAGTTGAGAAAAAAGAAAGTCCATGCCTTTTGAAGGGACATAATACTTTTTATCAGCCCTCTTGCAGGTAGGTGGTATTGTAGCCATGGTGTGCCAAATGTTTTTGGCTGGTTCCATGAGCACATCGTTAATTGGAAGTGCTATCTTTGAAGTCGAGGAGGTCTGCAGGATGTCCAACAGTTTATGTTGGGACTCTGGGATTTCCTCGAGAGGAATCTCCAGTCATTCTGCCACTCATGGAAAAAGTTCCTGAAATGTTTAAAATCATCTGTGGCTGTCAATAGTGGAGGCATTATGGCTTCATCTAGGGAAGAGTAGGAATTATTGGTAGGTGGTGTACTGTCCTGATCCAGGGTCTCCTTCCATTCTTCATAGGTCTCCTCAAAAGGCTCTGGTGGTGCAGGCACCGAGGGTAGTGGAGATCTAATCCCTTCCCTATAGGGCCTGAGGGGCCTGCTGTATTACCTTCTATAAGGGTCCTAATAAAGTTACCGTGTGGGGAAAGGCATAGGTGGGGCCATCTATAGGTGACCAGATCATGGCTGTATGTCCTGTCTGTAATGAGACCTCTACCGTTACTGTCGGTCGGTCACGGTGGTGTGATGAGAAAACACCCTCCTCCTCATTATCTTCCTCTTTGCTGGAAAATGGAGGGCCCAGTGGTGAAGCAGGTTGGGCTGGTACTGTACACATTGGAGACCCATCGGTGATGATACCAATAAGTCTTTATGGTGAAGGAAGTGGTCAGTGCCGATATTTTCAGCGCCACAGTAGTTGGTGCCAATGGTTTCAGCAGCAAAGTAGTCAGTGCCGATGGAGCCATTACAGTTGCAGCCATCAGTGCCAATATGGAGGTCGGAGCAGGTGGAGGTGGCATAGTCTGTGGTGAAGGTCTCAGTGCTGTCCCTTTAGGCAGTTCAATGGTGCCACGGCGGAGGAGATAGGTTTGTTCTTGCCTCTTGACTCCGAACCTGTGCACTTGGGATCTGCAGAGGCTCCGGTGCGGTCAGTACTGAGGAGAGAATGAGCTGGGGACCATTTCTTTTTCATCAGCTCTGTGGGAGGAGAAGTTGCTGCTTTTTTCCTCGTCACCTTCCTTGTCCAGAGGGGGTCTGCTGGCCAGCATCTGATGCCGGTCTCAGGGACTTCGCCATGAGTATGAGTTTGAAATGCAGGTCTCTGTCTCTCCTGGCTCAAGCTTTTAAATTGCTGTAATGAGCGCATTTTTGAGGAATGTGCAACTCACCGAGGCAGCAGACACATTGAGAGTGCCTGTCCAATACTGGAATAACCTCCCAATATGAAAGGCAGTGTTTGAAGCCCAGTGACCTGGGCATGGCTTCGAACAGCAGTGGTTCGCCCTAACTAATCTATTGATGAGGGAATAGAACAAAGAAGGAAGAAAAAAACATTTTTAACGATAGAGTAAACAGGGAAGAAAAAAGGTAAGTAATCTAACTACTAAGCTAAAACTACTCTAAACTAGCTATTTTAAGCTCTAAATGAGCTAATGGTTGGGACACTGCTGGGAGCTGCATCTCAGGCTGAGGACAGCTGAGAAGGAACTGAGAGGGGTCGGGACGTGCACTCTGGATGAGGCACCAATGACACTGCAAGATGGGCACAGCACATGCACGATCTGAACAGGCACTGCTGCTGAAATTCTCAGATCAAGGCACAGGGAGGGCACAGACACCTGAAGAGGAGCACCTACAGGGCCAACACTTGAAGAAGAAATTGACAATATTATGACTGTTTAGTTTAGAGAGAAGATGAATAAGAGGGGACATGAAGGTATACAAAATTATGACAGGTATAGAGTAGGTAAACCATAATACAAAATCAATGGGACCTTCAATAAAATTGAAAGGCAGCAAATTTAAAATTGATAGGAGAAAAATTTTCTCTAGAATACATATTTAACCTGTGGAACTCATTACCTCAAGCATCCCCAGCCTTCTGGCCAAAACCTTTGTGGATCCTCTTTCCTTTTCTCTCTGCTTTCTGTAGGGGATGGCCACAGCAACCAAGCAGTAGTAGGATTGTAACTAGGCATAACTTTACAACTCATGTTATCTACGGCTGATGTCACTCACCCTCTGATCTCATTATTGAGGAACTAGTACCTTGCTGTTGTCTTAGGTCCAGATCCACAGAGATACTTAGCACCTAAACCCCAGATTTAGACACCCAAGTTCTAGTTTTAGGTGCCACTACAATCCACAAAACCCTCATTAAGCTGCTGCTTAATTCCGTAAACACCTACATTCACTTGGTGCTTAAATTTTTGCTGTAAAAGTTCCTTAAGTGCCTATGTTTCTGCCTCGGTACATGTATGCTGCTGCCTTGCTCAAAATGCCCAGATGACTATTGCCCACTAAGTCCCAGTGCAATCCACAAACCAGGAGAAGATAGGCAGAGAAGAGACTATCTTGCTCGTGGGACCCTATCTGGCACTTGAGCTCAGACTGATGGTGGTAGTACCCCAACTTACATTTCAGTGGTTAGAGTATTCATCAGAGATGGGAAGAAAGGATTTGAATAGAGGATCTCTTACACCACAGGAGAGTGCCCTAACCACTGGGCTATGGCATATGCTGATGTAGAGCTCCCTCAATCTCTCCTGGTGAAGCTGTTCCACTTTGGACAAATAGGCATTGGAGCAGGGCAGCTGGATCTGGCTATAGAATTTCTCTCTCTCTGGTCCAACGACTATATAAGTATTTATCCTGAGAAGTGGGAGACTCCCCTGTTCAAATCCCTTCTCCCCATCAGGCAGAGGGGGGAAATCACCACTAGGTCTTCCACTTCCAAGATGTGTGCTCTAACCACTGGGCTAAAAATTATAATGCAGCGGGTGTCAGTACCACCACTACCTCCTCTGGTTCTTACAAGAAATGGCTTAGGCACCTAAGCTACCTGACTCCAGGAAAGAGGTCCCTGCTTGTGGCTCATAAGCAAGGTAGATGCCTAAGGCACCTATCTCCCTAGGAAGAGAAGGGCTTAGGGCACGACCCTCTGATCAGCATCTCCCATTGGCTAGCTTATGCAGCTTCACATCTAGTGGGCTGGGTTTTGCAGATCCCATTCAATCTCTCCCCATTCATTGCATAGGGAGCCTAGGGCCCAGATCCTCAAAAGGTATTTATGCTTGTAACAGGATTGGCTGATTCTGTGCATCTCCTTATTGCCAGAGATCCCTTTGCAGCATCCACATTGTTTTGCCTCTTAAGAACCTTTTACACAGATTCCACACACTTTTTCTGTGGTCAGAATATCCCTCCTAGGGGTCTGGATTTATTCACATAAGAAGCTCAAAATAAAACCCAAAGTCTCAAATTAAAGTCCAACAAACAAACATTTCTTTTCCTCTTCCCAGGCTTTCCTGCCTGGGAACTTTTGTGTGTTGGCAGGGCATTCCCAAACTCAACTCCTATCTGGCTGGAGTCTCATATCTAACTCCCAGAACCCTTTACTAGAGCCCATTCACTCCTAGCAGTCTCTGATCCACAAGCATTCCCCCTCCCTCCAGCTTCTCTTTATAAGCAAAGCACCTGATCCCTCTAAGGTGCGCCTCTTTCAGCAATCAGGGTTGGCTAACTCCAGGCACTCCAGCTCTTATAGGGCAAGCCACCCTGTTAGAAGGTTCTGAAGTTCCACTGAAATCAATGGCGGTTAGGATCTTTGAGGAGCTGGGTCTATGTGTCTAGCACAGGCTTTGTAGATCCCATTGTTGTTCCAGTGATTTTCTAGACATGCGAGGGATGCCAACCCTCCAGGATTGGCCTGGAGTCTCCTGGAATCAGCATCGATCTCCCAATGACTATTGAAGGCAATCCAGGAGATTTTAATAGAATATTGTAAGAAAATGACATTACGTCATGGGGGAGGGGGGGGGAATCTCTCGGAATAGCTTCAGTCAGAGTTGGCAACCCTATAGGCACCTAAATGTTTGGCATTGCAATGCCTAAGTCCCTTTGTGGAGCCTGGCCTTATTGCCTGCCTATTATTTCCATTCTGGGTTTAAATGGCCTGCTCTATATTTGATTCTTTGTGCTATTGCTTCTCTACATATTGATTCATTTCTTATAGATGTGATTCTTATAGATAGGACTGCATAACTGATATGTTCCATAGCTGATACATTGTGTAATTAATTTGTTGCTTAATAGATTCACCCTCATTCTGACTCACTATTTAACTGATTTTTCTGCATAGTCTATTACTAATTATTGCCATCTGCTTCTAAAAAGACCTCCATATGTAGCTGGGTGGAATTCTTCAAACCAGTGCATTTTGTATTTTTTAAGTGCATCTTAAATATTCCTTTCCGCTTATTATTTTTAGACATTTATTGCTATCTGTTTTGTGGTGTTATATTCTATAGCACCTTGATACACATGACAGATGCACTATAAACCAATAAAGAACAATTTATGTTAAAGTGCTGCTTGGCCACAACAGGGCCATTTTTCTTTCTTTAAAGAAGTGAAAATTTTCTCAGAGGAAGAGTAAAACATAATAGTGTTGTCACGAAAGTGAGAAAAAAGATCAGGTGTCCTCTAATTTCTGTGAATAAGAAAAATATGTATTACCTGGTTCTGTCAATCTGTCATGCAAGTTTGCTTTCTAGTGATAATTAAAAAAAAAAAGGAATTTTCTTATTTCTTACCAATACGTATCTTGTTCTTTAATATAAAAGTATTCTAAAGTTTGTTGCTTGGCTTTATTATTTTTTTCTACAACCTATTGAGTACCTCATGAATTGTTGCAAGAGGTAAGGGAGGTTTATTGTACAGAAAAAAATATAGACTTTTCACAATAACATTGTGCCAAATAAGTACAAACTCTGCAAACACTAGATCTCAATGTTATTATCTAGCACACTACCTATTCCGTAAGCTTCTCATCAGACACCTATTTTAAAACCAATGCTAAACAGTATCATATAATAAAAACAAACTAGCCATAGTCTAAATTTAGCAATTGACTAATCTTGCCATAGCATATATGTGTATATAACCAAGCTGAAGTTAGTGGACAATTTACAGTTGAATGTATACACAGTACCATAGCTTTTATATGTGTAGTACAGAATTTATCACTGATTCATGTATTAAGGTCAAAAGAGATGTCTCTGAATCGCCTGGTCTAGGGAACACCTGGAAATGATAATAATGGCTGCAACTATAGATAGGTTTTGTATTGGATTACCTACAGTTTATTGCTACTTTGATGCTAGCAGACCAGGTGCCAGCTCAGGCCAAGGTCACCATGCCTCAGTTGAATATAAACAAATACCTAGCTTTCGAGGGGAGGGATAGCTCAGTGGTTTGAGCATTGGCCTGCTAACCCCAGGGTTGCGAGCTCAATCCTTGAGGGGACCACTTAGGGATCTGGGGCAAAATCAGTACTTGGTCCCCCTAGTGAAGGCAGGGGGCTGGACCTTTCAGGGTCCCTCCAGCTCTATGAGATAGGTATAACTCCATAGCTGAAATCAGTCTGGCTCACCTGTATATTAGTAGTATTAAAATTATAAGAATGCGTTTAGTATTTAGACTTTATTGAATGCTTGTGACTTGGTGCATGCATTAATCTCATTTATAAATAAGTATCCCATATTATAAGGAAATATTTGAACATTTGCATTGAAAGCCTTTGCTACTGTATAAATCACCAGACAGCAGGGAGACAATTAGACTTTAGGGTCCCTAATCCCTTTAAGGTCCCTTAAAAAGGGAGCAGGGCTACTCAGGGAGAACAAGGGTTTAAAAAGCCAGCTCCTAAGCAACCAGAGCAGCTAGTAAACTGGATCAGGAAACAGAGGAATTTTGCGAGGGAGTGTGAGAGCCAGATACACCTAACATTTGCTAACCTCGAGCCAATAACCCTCTCCCCAACAAAAAATAAAAACAAAAAAACAAAACAAAAAGCTGCAAGAGTAACAATAATGCAGGCAGGAGTCCAGCAGCGGAATGGGAACTAGCCGGTTTATTTAATTGAATGCCGCATGCATGATTACCTGCCTAGTGGACAGGGCATGGGGCATATGTGTGCAATCAGTTCAAGCAACTCATGGCCCTCAGAGCCAGAGTATGCATTTGTGAGGTCAGAGTTGCTGAACTGGAGGAGCTATGGGAGACAGCGAGTACATTGATGAGACTTTCCGGGACAGAAATAGAGGGGTCCCACCCCGAGTCTGGCAGCCTCTGTGCTGCTGAGGAGCATGAACGTCTTGGGAAAGGAGAACATCAAACTAGAGCAGAGGGAAACAATCCCACAGTTAGACCCTCCTTTCGGATGATGTCATGGTATCCTCTCACACTGAGGCTGTCCCTCCGGAGGAGGGGACCCCAATTGTTAGGAAGAGACAGAAAGTAGTAATGGGGATTTGATTATTAGGAATATTGACAGTTGGGTCTGTGATGAACGAAACAACTGTATGATGAATTGTCTGCCGGGTGCAAAGATTGAGGATCTCTTGGGACATCTAGACAGACTTATCCGAAGTGCTAGGGAGGAGCCAGTGGTTGTGATACATGTAGGTACCAATGACACAGGAAAAAGTAAGAGAGAGGTCCTGGAGGCCAAACTGAGGTTGCTAGGTAAGTGATTAAAGTCCATTACCTCCATGGTAGCATTCTCTGAAATGGTTGCAGTTCCATGTAGAGGGTCAATTAGTCAGGAAGAACTGCAGGGTTTCAATGCATGGATGAAATGATGGTATAAGGAGGAGGAATTTAGGTTTATTAGGAACTGGAGAACCTTTTGGGAAAGGAGGAGCCTATATAGGAAGGATGGATTTCACCTAAACCAAAATGGAACCAGAATGCTGGTAAATAAAATGTAAAAGATTGTAGAGGAGTTTTTAAAGTAGGGGCTGGGGGAAAGCTGACAGGTGTGGAGGAGTATATGGTTCAGTCATGGGGATTCTCTGTATCTTAGTAAAGAGGAGAGAATATAAGTCGATAAAGTACAGGTAGAAACTGAAGAGAAACAGTCAAATGAAAATGAGTCCCATTCAGTTACATTACATGAAAGCAACAACTAAATATTGACAAATTTTCCAAGTGTTTGTATACAAATGCAAGTGTAAATATTAAAATGGGTGAATTTGAATGCTTGGTATTAAATGAGGATATTGATATAATAGGAATCAGAAAAACTTGGTGGAATGATAAGCAATGGGACACGGTAACACCAGGATGTAACGTTGTACTCCATATGCTTTATGAAAAGATGCTTGTAAAGTGAATATAATGTAACTGGAATATGCTTTATGCAAAAAGTCTCTTGTAAAGTATCATTACAAAGCTTATAGTCTACTGAGTGTGTTCATCCTATTTGTATGTATGTATCATTCTTGTATCTAAAATTAGAAATATGAAGTCCTATTGTCCTATGTCTCTGAGAGACATAGCTATGACAACCTAAACCTTGGTGTAGATAGTGCTAGGGCAATGGAAAAATTCTTATTTATGAAGTCTTATATATGAAATAATGAAATTATTATTTATAAATAATAATAATGAAATTATTTATGAATAAATAATAATGAAATTCATACTTATGAAGTCTCATTTATGAAAAATTCTTATTTATGAAAATATGAAGTCCTATTATCCTGTGTCTCTGAGAGACATAGCTATGCCAACCTAAACCTTGGTGTAGATAGTGGTAGGGCAGTGGTTCCCAAACGTTAACAACCTGTGAACCCCTTTCACTAAAGTGTCAAATCTTGTGAACCCCCTCTTAAAAATAATATTTCCACGGATTTTCTCCTTTACCTGAGTATAAATTATAAAAGCAGTGATCTTGGAAATATAAAATTTGTTTTTGTGACATGCTTATTACACACTATGCATTATTAATTATTATTTATCATTACAGTATTTTACTGTATTATGAAAATGGCAACACTCTTCCAAGATCTCACTTTCGTAGCTTGTATCACTTTGAATAAGCCTGTTATAAGACAAGGCTCATATGTTTCATCAAGGAATATCAGATGTGAAACAGCATGAAGGTATTTAAGAAGCCAACTCAAAGAGTTCCTCCTACACAAGCATTCAGGTCTTGAGCAGTCCAGACAAACAACGCATGTTACAACAAGGCTTAAACTTGTTCTTCATAATAATTTTGAAAACAATACTAGCTGCCTATTTAATTTTAAAAACAGCAAAAAATATCAACCTTCAAGACTCCTTATAAGAAATGGAAAGGGAGGTGAAGTCTCCTCAGTGTGAGAGAGATGCTTGCTTTGATCTGCTTAGCTCTTGGAAGTCTTGGGGCTCCGGGCTGCTGGCCCCATGCTGCCCGGAGTCCCTTGGGACAGCTCTATCCGCTATTAGGGAATTTTTCCCTGAGAACCCCCTGTAACAATTCACAAACCCCCAGGGGTTTGCGAACCCCAGTTGGGAACCACTGTGCTAGGGTGATGGAAAAATTCTTCTGTTGACTAGCTACTGCCCCTTGGGGAGGTGGATTAACTACAGCAACGAGAACTGTGCCCCACTCCTGCATCACTGTAGTATCTACACTGCAGCACTATAGCGGTGCACCTGCAGCTATGCCACTGTAGAGTTTTAAGTGTAAACATACCCTTACGTTAAGGTAGGTGGCCATAACGAGCCATCCAGATAGGTACTCTTGAAATTCATCATTCCAGGCCTTATTTTAAATTACCATCAGATGTAACTTGTGACGTTGCACTCTATATGTTTATGGAAATATGCTTATAAGTGTAAATATAACATAACTGGAATATGTTTTGTGCTAGATATGCCATGTAACATATCTTTGCAAAGGTTATGATCTACTGAATATATTCATCCTATTTGTATGCATGTAACATTTTTATATCTAACGTTATGAGCGTTGGCTCTATGCTTGTATTTGAAGTGTTTGCTGTAGGCAATACATAAGGGAGGTTTGGTCAATATATTGTGAAGGGGCTATTCAAGTAATTGGGAGTACTTAACTAACAATGGACTTTGGGAGACGCCAATCCACATTTGAGCTTTCCTGGGAATGTTCAAACTAACATGTAAACAATGGCATTGGGCTACAAAAAGCTGAATCATTCATGGACATGTGACTTGTCCAGGTGGCTACAAACTCCATCTTGTTGCTCTGATTTTGCACAGAAGAACAAAGAGGCTTCCACCCACAAGAGAGAGAATATAAAAGGCCCTGGAAGCTTCTCCATTTGTTCTTCAGCTGGCTCAAGAGATGGTCTCTTTCCCCCAAAGAGATGCCTGAAAGGAACTGGAACAAAGAACTGTAATTATGGGGGTATGAGTAATTGCTGGACCCAGGCCATAAATTACAATGTTGGTCTGAAAAGGATTGTACCTGAGATAACATCTAGGGTGAAAAGTTATTATTTGTAACTAGATTCTTAGTGTATTAAGTTAGCCTTACGTATTTTGATTTATTTTACTTAGTAACTTACTTCTGTTATTACTTGAAACCACTTAAATCCTACTTTTTATACTTAATAAAATCACTTTTGTTTATTAATTAACCCAGAGTAAATAATTAATACCTGGGGGAGCAAACAGCTGTGCATATCTCTCTATCAGTGTTATAGAGGATGGACAATTTATGAGTTTACCCTGTATAAGCTTTATACAGAGTAAAACAGATTTATTGAGGGTTTAGTCTCCCAGAAAGACTGACTACTTGGTACTGAGAAAGTCCCTGTTAACTGAGAAGCCCCTGGGCTAAGTGAATCTTAGTTTCTGTGAACTGCAGGGGGGCGTGGCCCAACCTCTTGGAATGTGCTGGAGCCGACTGGTGTGTCTAGCTCAGTAAGACGGGAGTGGAGGGAAGCCTTTTCTGGCAGGGGGGTTTGTTCTCAGTGGTATCTCAGCACATCTAGTGATAGTCTTGAGGGAGATTCTGTGACCCTACTCGTCACATAACTTCTGTCATATTTATCATTAAAGTAATCAGATATAACTGCAAATATGCATAACAAATTCTGTTTAATAAAAAGATGTCATTTTACATAGCTAAATTTCCAGTCATAGCCAAATTTTATTATTTATTTATTTGTTAAGCACTAATAATATCCTTGAGGCTGGACAGGAAAAGGCATTTCTTTTGATCACCTTCCAAGACACTTTTCAATACAAGTTAGCCTTGGATAATTAAGATCTACATGAAGTCCGACTTTCTTGGTTAAAGCTACTATGGAGGTTTTACTGAAATCACTGAGTTCACTTATGGTAATGCCTCAGAAGAAACATTGAGGAACCTCCATACTTCTGGAGTTCTCCAACTCTCACAACACTCCTGTCAAGGCTGAATCCCCACTCTGTCACTCAGGGCCGGCTCTAGGCACCAGCCCTCCAAGCATGTGCTTGGGGCGGCACTTTCTAAGGGGCGCCACTCCGCCCCCCCCCTTTTATTTTTAATTTTTTTGATTGGGGAGGCATCGCCGGGAACTGGCCTGGGCCCAGCCACTCGCCCTATCAGCGCGTTAGCCGGGATCCACGCCCCCTGCCCAGCCCGGTGGCGTCCTGCACAGCCCACTCGGGGAAACACTGCGCTGCCCTGAGGAGACTTGAAATGGCAGCGGCAGCAGGACCCCTCCTCCCTCCCTACATCCCGGGCCCTGCTTCCCTCCCTCCCCAGCTCCTCACATACTCTGGGAGTTCCTCTCAGTGCTGATGCCATAGCCTGGGCTATGGCAAGAGGGACTCCCGGAGTATGTGAGGAGCCGGGGAGGGAGGGAAGCGGGGTCCCCTGGAGCCGAGCACGGGCTCCGGCGAGAGGGGTTCCCAGAGTCAGGGCCGCCAAGAGGGGGGGGCAAGTGGGGCAATTTTCCCCGGGCCCCGCAGGGGCCCCCACGAGTATGTCGGAGGCTCCCCCTGCCTCCATCTTCCCCCATCCCCCGGCGTCTCAGCTGGTAAGGGGGCTGGGCTGCGGCCAAGCGGCGGGAACTCAGGCGCCACTGGAGACACCATGCCGCTGCAGCGCTGTCCGGGAGAGGGGGTAAGCGGCATGGTAAGGGGCCGAGGCCGGGCACTCCCCCCCAATCCTATCCCCTCTGGCCCTGACTCCAGTTCTGAGCCCAGCTCCTCCGAGCCGGGCACCCCCCACGAACCCATCCCCCCCACAGCCCAGACCCCCAGCTCCGAGCCCAGCCCCTCTGAGCTGGGCACCCTCCCGACCCCATCCCCCCACAGCCCTGACCCCCAGCTCCGAGCCCAGCCCCTCTGAGCTGGACATCCCCCGACCCCATCTTCCCACAGCCCTGAGCCCAGCCCCTGTGAGCCGGGCACCCCCCAACCCAGAGCCCAGCCCTGGGCAACAGCAGCACCACCCCCAGGCAGCGACAGCCCATTGACACCAACCATCACCATCACCCAGCAACAGCCCATTATGTAATTGCAAATGTATACATACCATTAAAGCATTTAATGTTTTTAAATAATGTATTTAGTATATTTTCAAATTATTACAAATTAATTTTTGAATGTATTTCACTAGTTATTTTTTACATTTCCAAATACATGTTACTATAGTATTGCAACTTTTTTTTATGGAAGGGGTCCCCGAAATTGCTTTGCCCCAGGCCCCCTGAATCCTCTGGGCGGCCCTGCCCAGAGTGTGTGAGGAGCCGGGGAGCGAGGGAAGCGGGGTCCCCTGGAGCCAAGTCTGGGCTGTGGCGGCAACGAGAGGGGCTCCCGGAGTGTGTGAGGAGGTAAGCGGCCGGCTGGGCTCGTCGGTGCTGAGCAGGTAGCCCTGCAGCTGGAGATCCTCGCCTTCCCACCCGCCGGGGCTGGGCCAGGGCATGGTGAGGCTGAAGAGCAGCAGGTCCGGGGGGCTCTCCAGGTCCTCGGCCGCCAGCATGTCGGGGGTGAGGGCGGTGAGCACGAACTGATCCACCTCGGCCACCAGCAGCACCGTAAAGCCCAGGGAGGGGGCCGTGTTCTCCGCGCCGCCCCGCAGCTGCACCCCCACGGAGGTACACCCGCTCCGTGCTGCCCAGCAGCTCCACCTGCCTGGGGACAGAGTCATGGCTGAGCCAGGGCTCGGCCGCTGTGTGCTGGGGTGACAGGGGGTGTGTGGGGGGGGAAGGGAGAGCCCAGTGCTGGGGCAGCAGGGGGGGGGGGGGGGGCACGGGGGGGGGGGGGGGGGGGAGTTCAGGACTGGGGGGGTGTCAGCCAAACATTTTTTTGCTTGGGGCGGCAAAAAACCTAGAGCTGGCCCTGCTGTTACTCTGAGTGCAGAAAGTGGGGACCCGCAAGAATTCTAAAAATTAATACTTGCCACTCCAGGCTTGTATTAAACTCCCAAGGTTACAGCTTTTCTCTGACCGTGGCTTCGTAAATGCTACCACCACCCAAATGCAAAAAAAACCGCTTTGAACCCAGGAAGGAGCACTTGGGAATTCCTCCCTGTGGGGTACCCTCAAGCCCTTTCACCCCCGTCCGGGGAAGAGCTAAGAAAGAAAACAAAGGATATTAGCTGTGACCACCAGCTAACTAAACAACATATGCAGAAACCTCTTAGGACACCAAAAATCCAATCCTGTTCTTAAAAAAGGTAAATTGTATTAAAAACAAAAAGAAAGAAAATACATCTGGAACTTAGGCTTTGCTAGATTTTAAAAGAGCAATTCCAAAAATTAAGCACAAAATACCTTTCTTGGGGGTTCAGCTTAAACGTTATATGCTAACAAAAGCATCTGGGGTTAATACAGAGGAGATCCACAAGCCAAAATAAAGAATAAACCTGATCATATTTATCTAAACATTCCCTAACCAAATGATTCCTTCTAGGTATTGAGGATAATTCTTCATACTTGGTTCAAAAGTTACACAGCATTCCTGCTTATAGCATTGCTGTTCTGCCCCTGCTTCTCTGGAGAACAACAGACAAAGGGAAAGTTTCTTTCCCATTTTCAAAAGTTCTACGTTCCCATTGGCTCTTTTGGTCAGGTGCCCACTCCTTTTCTTTTACCTGTGGGCTTGTTAACCCTTTACAGGTAAAGCAAGCAGAGAACAGACCAAGAGGGATTTTACAGCTAACTGGCTGCCTGGGTGTCCATCAAAGGGAGCTACTCTCCCGCCTCTCCCCCGTATCACAACTCCAAATGGATTTAATATTTCGTTTCTCATTGCAGACAAAAATTAAGATATAAAGAAAATGAATATTATGAATATCATGTCACAACCAGATGTAAATCATACTTGAAGCTTTGTTGGACAGGATGGACACACACAGTCAGCACAGACGTGTGTTAATTATAGCAATGAAGACAACAAAATGACAGTAGTTACAACAAAACTCACCAACAGGAAATGTTTTATCACGCAATGATAAAATTTTTATCAGGAAATGTTGTTAAGCTATTCAAAATATTTCCTGACTAACTTTTTTGTGTGGAAAAACTTATCTGTAGGGCTAGGAATAGCATTTTGCAAAGAATTAGATAACAGGACATTTACAGAATGGTTATTTTCTTAGTAAATTTCCCCTCCAGTTACCTGTTTCTTGAACTTTGCTCTTTGTATACATTTTGAGGTCCAGTTCCTTTAATAAACAAAAGACGTTTGCAAAATTTACCATAGTATTCCTTGAAGTTTGCTTTACAAATGTTAAAATCAGAATTTTAAGGAAGTCCTGAGTTTTTCCTTTATATTAACCAATTTATTCAACCTATGCAACCATGCATGAAATTAGGCCCTGCTTCCATTGAAGTCAACAGTAAAACTCCTATTAACTTTAATGATGCAGGATCAACCCATTACTGAAACATATATTGGTGCAAAAGTTCAAAAAAGGAAGTAGTCAGACTAAAGACTTAAAAATTAGTAAAAGTATCAAAATAGGTATATTCAAAGGAGGGAAGAAATCAGGAAATTTTCCATTGTGACATTTTTCCCAAACCAAAATATTAAAGAATTTTATTTCTTTGAATTATAATTGTAATTTCAAAACAGTAGTAGGAAAAGTTTAGTTAGGTCTAAATACAATGGCTAATATTACACAATTACAGACTGTTCCACTACAAAAGCAGTTAATGAGACAAAGACCCTGTTAAAGACTAACATTATGAGACATCTCTGAACCAGGCAGTAGAACATATGGTTCTTGTCCATACATGTTGCTTTAAAAACCATACTAAATAAATCATAACCAGATATTCTGTTTTCATAATGTACCACTCAGAAAATAGAATGATGGATTTTTCATAGATTCCAAGGCCAGACTTCCTGAATAACACAGGCCAGAGATCTTCCTCAAAATAATTCCAAGATCATATCTTTTAGAAAAACATCCAATCTAGAAAGAATACCTGTGATCTGTCAGGTTCAGTTGGTCTGTGTTAACCTTTTCTCACAAGAGTCAGGGTTCCTAGGTGTATAAACTTTTTTTTATTAGTGGTAGTGTTTGTCTTGTCTTTATTTATCGCATTTTAGAGATGTAGAAACTGAAACAAAGAAGTCAGTTGCCTGATGCTATAGAGGGAGCCAGGGTGAGATCCACAAAGGGACAAAGGCATATAAACCCCAGATGTAGGCACCTAGGCCCAGATTTTTAAAGGTATTTGGGCATTGCTTCACTCAGTGTTGCAATGCCTAACTGATTTAGGAGCCTAAGTGTCATTTTCAAAGAGGATTTAGGCAAAAGGGACTTTTAAAAATGAAACAGGCTTCTAAAACAGGTGGTGCAATGCTGAGCAACAACAATACCTAAATATCTTTAAAAATCTGGGCCTTAAATCCCAGTTTTAGGCACCACTGCTATCCACAAAATCCCCTCTCTGCTGCCACCTAACCCTGTAAGCACCTAAACTCAGTACCTAAATTTGCACTGTAAATGTTCCCTCTGCATCTAAGTTTCTGCCTCTGGGGACACACACTGATGCCTTACCCTATATGTACAGATGCCTATCCCATGCCTAAGTGTGAAGTGAGGAAGAATGGTGCTGTAGAACTACCCTGGCATCAGCACCAAGGATGACAAAAAAGACAGTACCGAAGGCATCAATACCGATGGCTGGTCAACATGAAACCATTTTGAATGGTACAGGTCAGCACCAAGAAGACTGGTGAGTATGGTACCAGCTTCATCCTTGCTCACTTAGGAAAGTGTCTAGAATTATGACTCTGTTCTCTTCTTGTTTGGTATTGGAAACTATGATCAGTGGCAGCTGTCAGACTTGGTGCTTTGCTCCTTCCTTCCATGGGCAGTGCGGGTAATTGACTGCTCGGAGGGCATCTGAGACAGTCTTAGAAGATTTGGAAGAGGAATAACATCTCTTCATTCCCCAGGAACCCAGAGTGATGTTTCTCATTGAGGGCGCACTCAGTGAGTGGGGTTTTGATAACGAAACAGGAGACTCTTCTCTTGGAAAAACTTCAGAGCCAGATGCTCCTCTCCTGGATTTCTCCATTACAAATAGGGTCAAATGCATCTCTCTGGATTTTGGGGTGTGTTTTGATTTGCAAACTACATATCTTGAGGTAGTGTGAGGTTCCCCTAAACAAAAAAGACATTTAACGTGCCCCCCTTTTAAAGGCATGGCAGTATTGCATGATGGGCAGGTATTAAAATTGCATGATTTTGATTCAGCTCTGGTATTGGGACTGACTAAATCTAACTAACTATGTAGATATATATATTTTTTTCAAACAGGCTAAAATAAAGTATAAAAGAAAAATCTACATCTGAATTCAGTGACTACCCTAACAACTAAGTAACTATAAAGACTACAGTAGCTAAGAGGATGCTGAGGGTGTGCTCCTCGCTCCCATGGAAGGTAAGAAGGAATCGGGTGGAGGTTGGGGCCATGCTGCCCTTTATGCCATCAGAAGAGGAGTGTGAAAGTATATAGGGGGTATGTAACAGCCCCAAGAGACACTGCTAGGCAAAAAAATTTGGAACCGCTATGAGTGGGGCACATGTGCACATGTACCAATAGTCGAAGAACCAATCCTTTTGGAACCCCACTAAAAACATCCTCATTCAATGATGATTCCCAATTAATTACTTTTTGAGATCTATTAGTTAGCCTGTTCTTAGTCTATTTAATGTGGGCTTGATTGATATTGTATAGTGCTATTTTTTTAATAAACAAAGAGGAAACAGAACCTTGTGGGGAATGCTATAGTGTTTTCCTGATTAGAATGCCACAAAAAAATATGTTTTTTATCTTGCAACTTTACCTTGCACAAGCCATTGTGAGCAGTTCTTAAAAGTGACCAACTCTTTATACCCATACATCACTCTCTCTCAATTTCTCTAGCAGGAACCAATGTGAGTGAGCAGATTGCTTAAAGTCATTGGGTCACAGAAAAAGAGGGCTAGCGAGTGAATGACTTTATAGTCTGGTGGTTACACAGGAGGTAGGAGACTCAGGGACCACTCCCATGATCTAATTCCTTTAATTATTTATACATAATTAGTTGAACTATTTCAACAGAATAGACTGAGGGAACCTCACATCAAAATATCCTATAGCTCTGTGATTAGAGCATTTTCCTGAGAGGTGGGAAATATCCTGTTCAAATCCTTTCTCCCCACCAGGCAGATCGGAGGGAATTGAATCCTGACTCCACACATCTCAAGTGAGTGATCTAACTAGGGTGCTAAAACTTATAGGGTGAGCACGGGAACCGGCACCACCTCCTGTGGTGGCCTGATTTTGAATGGGACCTAATCTGTTGTGCGGCCTCAAAGCATGCCTACCAAATTGAGCCACACAGGTGAGATAGGCAGGCAAAGGCCTGTCTCTCCCCAGTACGTGGCTCACTCTGTGACTTAGGCAGGAGATAAACATCCAAGTGGCTATAGGGCAGTAGCAGTGCCTATAACTAGGAAGGAATACTGCAGAAAGGGATCTGGGAGGTCATAGTGGATCACAAACTAAATATGAGTGAACATCCAACATTTTTGTAACGCTGTTGCAAAAAAAGCAAACATCATTCTGGGATGTATTAGCTGGAGTTTTGTAAGCAAGACAAGAAATAATAATTCTACTCTACTCCATGCTGATTTGGCCTCAACTGGAATATTGTGTCCATTTCTGGGCACCACATTTCTCTAAATTGGAGACAGTCCAGAGAAGAGCAATCAAAATTATTAAAGGTCTAAAAAACATGACCTATGATGGGAGATGGAAAAAACTGGGTTTGTTTAGTCTGGAGAAGAGACAACTAAAAGGGGACATAACCTTTTATGTACTTAAAAACTTACAAGGGAGAAAAATTGTTTTCGTTAACCTTTGAGTCTAGGACAAGAAGCAACTGCAGCAAGGTGAGTGTAGGTTTAAGTTGGATATTTGGAAAAACTTCCTGTCAGGATGGTTAAGTACTGGAATAAATTGCCTCGGGGGGTTGTGGAATCTTAGACAAACACCTGTCAGGGATGGTTTAGATCAGGGGTCGGCAATCTTTCAGAAGAGGTGTGCCGAGTCTACATTTATTCACTGTAATTTAAGGTTTTGCGTGCCAGTAATACATTTTAACGTTTTTAGAAGGTCTCTTTCTCTAAGTCTATACTATATAACTAAACGATTGTTGTATGTAAAATAAATAAGGTTTTTAAAATGTTTACGAAGCTTCATTTAAAATTAAATTAAAATGCGGAGTCCCCCAGACTGGTGGTCAGGACCCAGGCAGTGTGAGTGCCACTGAAAAACAGCTCGCGTGCCGTCTTTGGCATGTGTCCTATAGGTTGCCTACCCCTGGTTTAGATAATATTTAATTCTGCCATGAATGCAGGGCAACAGACTAGATGACCTCTCAAGGTCCCTTCCAGTGCTATGATTCCCTGATTCTATGTCCAGAGGCTGACACGCAGGCACTTAAGGAACTTTTACAGCAAAAATTTAGGCACTGAGTGAGTTTACGTGCCTACAGGGTTGGTCAGCAGCTGAGTGGGAGGTTTATGGATCGCAATGCTTCCTAAAGCTGGGACACTGGCTCCTAAATCGGGGGGCTAGGTGCCTAAACACCTTGTGGATCATCTGGGGCTGGGTTCTACATCCCACCCCTAAGTAACAGGTTTCAGAGTAGCAGCCGTGTTAGTCTGTATCTGCAAAAAGAACAGGAGTACTTGTGGCACCTTAGAGACTAACAAATTTATTAGAGCATAAGCTTTCGTGGACTACAGCCCACTTCTTCAGATGCATATAGAGTGAAACATATATTGAGGAGATATATATACACACATACAGAGAGCATGAATAGGTGGGA
>NC_048298.1:289189204-289378273 GCF_013100865.1 Trachemys scripta elegans | reverse complement strand
CGGGGGGCGCGCCCGCGCGCTCGCCCGGCCCCGGGCCGGCGCCGGTGCGGGCGGGGGGGGGGGGGGGGGGGGGGGGGGGGGGGGGGGGGGGGGGGGGGGGGGGGGGGGGGGGGGGGGGGGGGGGGGGCGGGGGGGGGGGGGGAGTGGGGAGAGGGATCGGAGCAGTCAGGGGACAGGGAGCAGAGGGGTTTAGATGGGTTGGGAGTTCTGGGGGGGGCTGTCAGGGGGTGGGGAGTGGTTGGATGGGGCGTGGGAGTCCCAGGGGTCTGTCTGGGGGTGGGGGTGTGGATAAGGGTTGGGGCAGTCAGGGGACAAGAGGCAAGGAGGCTTAGATAGGGAGTGGAGTCCCGGGGGGCAGTTAGGGGCAGGGGTCCCAGGAGGGGGCAGTCAGGGGACAAGGAACGGGGGGAGGGTTGGGGGTTCTGGGGGGGCGGGAAGTGGGAGGGGCAGGGACGGGGCTAGGGCGGGGCTCCTCCCGTCCTCTTTTTTGCTTGTTGAAATATGGTAACCCTATTCCTGTCCTGTTGTTTCTTGGGTTCAAAATATTAGTAGCCTCTAACATCTTCAAACCATTTCTAACATGCCTATCATAGCAGTATCTAAGGGTATGTCTAGGCTTGGAGCTAGCTAGGATTGTGGTTCCCAGCTTGCATAGACATATGTGCACTAGCTCTCATTGAGCTAACATGGTAAAAATAGGCTAGCTCCCTGGATATGTGACCACAGGGTCCCAAGGGAGGGCGGGGGGGTTGCACTCAGGCCAGCTAGCCCGTGCTACCACTCACCGCTGCCTGCTCTACTGCAGCTACACTACTATTTTTAGTGTGCTAGCATGTCTACACAAGCTGGGAATCGCACCACTAGCTCCAAGTGTAGATGTAGCCTATATGGTAAAACAAAGATAGCACTGAGCATGCCTTTAAGGGCAATAGTTGGACAGTCTTCCTTGTTCCTGGTATGCATGTGTATTTTCTTTTGTTTGTTCTTTTCACCGTGTGTCTCTCTTTCTCCCCCCTCCCTCCCCCCCTTCTTTCAGTTTCCCTAGCTACTGGTTCATCCTGGGAAAAGGTGTTTTCAGATAGGTGAGTCTTGCAATAAGTTGCAGGTTCAGGACCTATACCTACATTGACTTCAGTGGGATCTGTTCACAGGTATCAGCCCACATAATCAATAGTAGGATCAGGGCCTTACATTTGAATACAGTCAGGATTGGGCTCCATCTGATCTCTGACAAGCTAGTCTGCAGCTGAAGTCTTGCCTCTGGAAAAAATAGATTGTGCCCCTAAACCTGTCTTATCCTGGGCCATTCTAATTGTAGCATCCCTGTAGCATGTTGCTGCCTTGCTTGGTAAAGGATGGATATGTATTTGGTATTTGAAGTATCTTAGATGTAGCCTGTAAACTGCCTTTAAAATTAATCTGGAAAGGGACAACTAGCCAGTGGAAATTGTGAATTAGTGGCTCTTTGCCACTGATCCAGTCTATGTCCAGGAGCAGTAAGGAATTCAAAAAGACCCCATGGCTTTGTACTTTCTTGACGGATGATGATTGGATGATCTCAATCAAAGGTGAGATCACTGTTCCAGTAAGTTTGTCACATTTTCCCCCTCTTTCTAGTAACATCACTTCCATCTTATCAAGATTCAGTTTGAGCTAGCTGCTCTTCAACCAATTGCTTATTTCTTCCAGACTCTGGAACATCTTGGTAATGGAAAATGTCATGTCAGTGGAAAAGCAAATGAAGAGCTGTGTGTTGTCAGCTTATTGTTGACATTGGAGTCATGGCATTTCACTTGTCTCCTCAAGTGTTATCATGTTGTATGTTGAAGAAGCAAGATAATATTGAAAAGGGAACCCCAAAATAAGTGGTCTAGGAAAGAAGGAGCCCCTCATTCTCTGTGATATGTTCAATAGGAATGAATGAATGAAGCCACCCGAGTACTATTCTATTTCCTCCTGCCATGTCCTTTATATAAAGCTAGCAGCACTTCATGATCAAAGGATGCATAGAATTCAAGAAGTATTGGAGTAGAGGTTTGGCCCCTCTTTAAGGACATCGGTAGGCCATTAATTATGACTTTTTCCTCATACTTCTTTTTCCCCCAACTCTCTCAACCAGTGGTTATAGGCCCTATATAAAGAAACTGCAATCTTGTTTGTTTTAGGAACCATCCATAGAGACACCTGGGTGTGATCAGTGTGATTCACAAACACTCCAAACAAGTGGGAGGAAAAACTAAACTGTATATCAAAAAATTCTGCTCACAAGGAACACACATAGAGGGATAATTTATAGAAATTACATTACAAATAGAAATTAGCTCAATGGATCTGATCAAATATGTATAGTAAAATGCTGTTCTATGCTCCCAATTGAAACTACCTTGTATTTGGGTTCCCAAACTCAATCTTATCTGTTGTGTAGAAGGCCCATAAGTAACTTGTCTAAGGCCACATGGTGAGTCAAGGAGAGACCCAAGATTAGACCGTAGGAATTCCCAGCCCTAAAATCAATCCACAAGAACATGCTGGCTCTGATATTATACATTGTAGTTGGGTTCCAGATAGGAGTATTTATGTGGGAGACTAAAATATATTATATGAATACATCTGTTTGTATATGTGTTTCTATTAAAATAAAATGCTGGTGTGTTCACTTAAGAACTAAGTCTTTAGAATAAAGTTTGCTGTTTCCTGCTTCCAGACCCCATGTTCTACATAATTTATTGGGAAAACTGAAAGTTAAATTGTGACTAGATCTTAAACCATAGATCATTTTTCCCTGCATCTTTAGGCATTCTCTTATGTTGGTTATCTTTAACGTAACAAAAACTAGTATGCAAACAAACGTCGTCTGTTTTAAAGTAAGGGATCTCAATTATTTTATGCATATTTTAAGATTTGGTAGATGAGGATCTCTGATAACATCTCGGCAACAGCTAAAATTGTATTTTCCTGCTGTAACTGTGGTTCTTGAATATTTATTATTTATTTATATATATATATATATATATATATATATATATTTTAATGTGATTAAAGTATTTTTTCTTCTCTGCCTTATTTTGAGTATTTAGTATTTATTTTTCAGCAACAGTAATCTTGCTCAGGTAATTTGATTTCCTGAGAATACACAAGACGTGGTTACAGATGGATCATCAGTAGTACTTTAAAAATATACAGGTAAAATAATTTTTGACCAAAGTGGTGTCTCTATGTTACACTTTTTTTAAAGGACTCAAGTGAAACAGTTACACTGGGATATAATATTTTAGAAAGAACACCTTTTATGCAAATATCTAGAGACCAGGGTGTATTTTTTTCACTAAACTTTTCTAAAAGGATTCTGATAAAGGAACAACCCCCTTGTAGTTGGGGGAACCTAAGGCACTCCAGGAGGGCTCTGTGCAGGGGCTTGCTGAACAACTTGCAGAATTTGTCCCCAGAGTAAAACTTCCTCACAGATATTTAGGGTAAATATTTTTTTTCTGCATGGTGAGGAGGAGTTAGTGTACTCCTTTTTCCTGGAGATGAGGTGAAAGGTGTTCTACCTCACTGATCTTCTCTTAAAGATGAAGAAGACGGGGGAGTGGAGAATCTCTTTCCGCCACTGAATTAGAATAATGGTAATTGAAATGGATCATCCTAAAGTATGTGGACCTTTACTAATGAATAGAAATGAATTTGAAGACCAAAGCGCCATGCTTTGTTCTAAATATAATCAAATTACAATATTCCAATCCAGTTGATGAATAGCATTGATTTATAGGTTTCAGTTCAATCAGAACAAAGGCTGAGGGGATATTACTGTTCTGTATAAATACATCAGGATGGCAAACACCAAGAAGGGAGAAGAGCTGTTTAAATTACAGGGCAATGTTGGCACAGGAACAAATGAGCATAAGGTGTCCATGAATAAATTTAGTGTGGAAATTAGAAGAAGGGTTCTAACCATTAAAGAAGTAAGGTTCTGAAATAGCCTTGCAATAGGAATGATGAGGGTAAACGACCTAACTAGTTTTAAGATTGAGTTTGGTAAAATTATATGACAGGATTGCCTGTGAAAGCAAAGCTCTGGACTTGATGACCCAGAAGGTCTCTTCCACTCCTATGTTCTTAACCTTTCCAAAATGTAGAGTTCCATATTCACACTTAAATTGGAAAATCTAATCCATAATTCATGACTGTACTCTTAGGAAACCTGTCAGTAGTATAAATTAACTGTATTCTAGGGAATCCCTAAATGTCTCCTGTGGGACATATGCGAGGGTTGCTAAGAAGAGTTGGAAGACCGAAAGGCTAAATACTATATAAGGTCCAGAATTAGCAAGTTACTCTAAGCATCTGAGTAGTCCCATTGGATTCAATGGGACTACTTGCATGCTTAAAGTTAGGCACGTTCTTAAGTTAAATGTTCACATACGTGGCACCCTTCACAAACATAACGTACTATTATTTGTGCATTGGCAGTACACAGTTTCTAATCAGGATAGATGCCCTGTTGTGTTAGGTGATATACAAACACAGTGGAAAATCCAGCAGACAAGCATAAAGTTAACTGCTTTTGTTTTACCCTATTATGACTGGAAAAAGGAGAGAGGGGGAGATGAGACGAGGCTAAAGTGGAAATAATAGCGTATCCTATGGAACATAGGATGAAAGTCACATTGGGCAAATGAAGATAAACTCTTAACATTAGCATTCGATCTGTACAATCTGTTCTTATTGTTGATGCAAGAGTTGGAAAGCACATAACTTGACATTCGGATACCAGGCTGAGTTTGCAGAGCTGTCGATTTTCCTTGTAAACTGAGAAAATTTTAAGGGAATCATTAAACAATAAAATCTGAAACCCAAAAAGCCATTTTATATCTGTAAAGTCACTTTTCAGAGGAGACCTGTAGGGAACAGTATCTGAGGGGGTTATGTAACACAGGGCATGATATGTGCAATAAATCATGTTTTTACATCATCATATCTTTGTTTCCAGGTCAGCTGTATTCAGCTTTAGAAAAGCACATAACTATCACTTTAAGCATTTGTATTAGCCAAGTTTTAAATTCATTCTTTCTATTAGAGTGCATAAAGGACCTAGAAAATTACTTTAAGCATTAAATACACTTTTTCCTTCCCATTCTGAGTCAGATACCTGAAAAACAGATTACAATTTCCAATTCCCCTCCTCCCCCCTCCAAATCACCATTGCGCTAAAAACTAGCCTGAGAATATTCAACTCAACGTATTGGAAAGTTATCTTTAGCCAATTTCAGGCAGTTTTGAAAAAAATTTCAGTGGGAGAGCAGCAGACCAGGGCCGCCCAGAAGGGGGGGCAAGTGGGGCAATTTGCCCCAGGCCCCGGGCCCCACAGGGGCCCCCACGAGAATATAGTATTCTATAGTATTGCAACTTTTTTTTATGGAAGGGGCCCCCAAAATTGCTTTGCCCCAGGCCCCCTGAATCCTCTGGACAGCCCTGCAGCAGGCCGGAGTCCCTCTTCATAATTTTACAGACCAAATGCCAAGAAGTTTGTCCTGTCCTTGATCTCCTTCTTAACACACACGTTTTAGTTGAACTAAAACACTTAAAATGTAGATATAGTCACGAGGAATATTAACCAAAATTATTTCTCTGCAGGCTAGTGGTACAGGATCAAGTCCATATGGAGGCTGAATCTCCTGTTTCCCATGGAGTCACTGGCAAGGTCAGAGTTGAGCATCACAACAGAATATCAGTTTGTTTTGTGCATGTCATGGTACATTACTTGTAGATAAAGAAGTTTAATTGGCTGCATTATAGTAGTGCTTTAATAAAGATTATGAGAGAATCACAAGACCAAGAATTTAGATAAGCAGCATTTCTCTCACAAGTGTTAATGTTCTTATCTGATTCAAGAGAACGTTAAACAGAGGAGCAGTATATTTTCATTAAGTAGTTTGACTTGTTCCCCTGGTCTACAGAATCACCTTAATTTATCATGAAGCTCCACACTAATTCATTCTGGCCTAGTGTTTTGCCAACACACATCTGTAGGAATTAATTATTTTACAGTGATGTGATAACTTTCCCCCAGTCATTTTTTCATCCTAGGAGTGTAAAACTGAATAAAACACTTAATTCAAGTTTGGGAGCATAATAGTGAATTTTTAAAATGAACTATCCTAGAAAGAAAACTGGGCTAGCCAGTTTCTGTATAGGCTGTTAAGATCAGATGGTTTGAAGAAGTATTGAATGATCCAAGCCTGCACTGGTTGTGGAGCAGTGAATATGAAAACTATATTCACAAAGATAAAATCTCCCTTAGTGTTTGGACTTGCTTGCAATTTTGGTCTTTAGACTCCTCAACAGCACAGGGGGTGGGCAGTCAGAGAGTCCTTCCGCTAATATCTTCTTCAAGTACTGTACCTACAGGTTCTCAACGTCAGGTGTGCATGTGACCAATGCGTCTTTGATTGGAGATTTTTGGTAGAAATGCTCATACGGCCTGCACATGTGCCCTACACAACCACATGCCCTGTACCCAAGATATATAGAGCTGCTCGGGCAACCTCCCCATCCCCCAGTTCCTTCTCATCACTTTGGCCTAGGATCGATCATTTAGCACGCCTGCTTCTATCGTTCAAAAGTTAGCTTCTGCCTTTAAGTTTCGTTAGTACAGTTATTTACTTTTGTACTTTTTATGTTTCATTTTGTGTGAGGGGCTTGTTTTATACTAATGATCATTTAACCTTACCCAATCATCACCATAACATCGGATGTATTTCTTTTGGACTGGAGAAGGGGTTGCATTTAGGGGGACACACCATTCAGGGCAAATGGCCTGCCCAAGAAGCACTTTTACACTTCAATCTTTTGGAGCTCCGGGCAGGCAGGAATGCTTGTGTTCACTTCCTCCCATTAATCAGGGGGAAAATCCGTGACGGTCATGATAGACAACATAGTCTCCATGTTCTCCATTGCCTGTCAGGGAAGTGGGGAAGATCCTTTTCTCTTTTGTAACAAAACAATAAAGCGATGGTATATAGCCAATCATACCCTAATTTCAGCCACCTACATTTCAGGTGTACGAGACACCATGGATGACAATCTTAGCAAGCACTTCTTCCAAGATTACAAATAGGGGTCGGACTCTCAGATTCTTAGTCACATATTACTGACCTCAGGGTTTCTTGCGGATTTCTTTGTCACCATCACCAACAGGAAGTGCAAACAATTCTGCTTGAGCAGAGGATTGAGCCTCCATTCACTTGAGATGCCTTCTTTGTTCCATGAATTAAGGGTCTTTTGTATGCATTTCCTCCAACATATTTAGTCCTCAAATTGGTAAATAAGATCAAGCAAGATAAAGCCAAGACCACATTAGTGGCCTTACTTGATTCTCTTTGCTGTCTCTCCGCTGTTGATTCTTCCATCCATTGCTCACCTGCTCTCTCAGATCTCTGGTCAGACTCTCCATTCCAGTCTGGGAGTTCTTCATATCAAGGCTTGGCTACTCAATCCTTCTCAGGAATAGACTCTTCCTTTTCTGCAGAGGTATCACAGGTGTTATTAAACATCAGGAAAGTGTCTACCCAAAGTACTTACCTTCAGAATGGAAGAGATTTCAACACTGGTGTGTCCAACAAACAATTTTCACCCGTTAATTCTTCCCTCTCTGCTAACCTTATCTATCTGTTGGAATGATAAAAATCTGTGAGTTCCATCAGGGTTCACTGGTGACTCTAAAGGCCTTTCGTTCCTCTGTTGAGGGATTCTCAGCGTATGCTCATCCAAGGGAGTGAAAAACCTTTTTTCTTACATTATGTAGGCCAGTCCTGTATAGGATTTAAACTTGATAATTAATTGTCTTATGAAACCCCCTCTGAACCAATGGCCACTTATTCCCTTCTTCACCTGTTCATGAAAATGACCTTTTTGGTGACCATCTCTTCCCCCCAGAAGAGTCGGGGGCTTTAATGGCAGATATAGGCAGTCCTCGACTTTACAACGTTTGAGTTATGGTGAACGGCACTCATGATGTTTATAAATTGTCATCGTGTTTTGATTTTACGATGTTGGTTTTGACTTTACGATGCTCAATGTGACATTGTTCCTATGGGAAATTCGAGTTACGACGTTTTCAACTTATGACGCGATATTCAGGAACCAATTGTGTCGTAAGTCCGAGGATTGCCAGTACTCCTTTTACACTATTCCTCAAGGACAAAGTTTGACTACGACTACATCCTAAGTTCCTTTTTAACGTGACTTCTGAATTTCACATCCACCAAGTCATTCATCTCCCAAGTTATTTTCCCGAACCCACACCAGTTTAAGGAAGATGCTCCCTTCAACACTTTGGACAATAGGAGGGTTTTATCTGGACAGAATCAAACCATGTGGAAAGTCTCCCTGACTATTTGTTTTTATTGTGAACAGATCCAAGGGGTCCACAGTCTCCACCAGAGTCTCTGGAGGTGGCTCTCAGAATGTATCCTCATATTTAACCTCCTTCTAGGATGTTAGCTCATTCTACGAGATCTCTGTCTACATCTGTGGTGTTACTTAAACAGGTTCCTGTTCTTGAGATTTGCAAGGCTACGACCTGGACTTCGATACATACCTTTTCCAAATGTTATGTGGTCGTTCATTTTTCTAGATCAGTTTTGTCTTCAGTATTAGACTCAGCTCTGAAGTTCCCTCCTCCTGATGAGAGTACTGCTCTGAAGTCACCTGAAATGGAGCACCCATAGGAACACTAATTGAAGGAGGAGAGACTACTCATCTTGTGCAGTAATTGGAGTTCTTTGAGTTGTGTGCTCCTATGGGTGCTCTACTACCTACCGTCCTTCTCCTCTGCTTCTGAGTTTCCTTTGCAGGACTTTGCGGTAGAGAAGAAACTAAGGCCGGTTCATCTGCACAGCCCTGTCTATCCTCATTATGGGACACACGGATGTGTAGGACACATGCATGGGTCAAATGGGCACTGCTACTAAAAATCTCCCATGAAAGGTGCATGGGGCATATGTGCACCTGAAGTGGAGCACCCATAAGGACACACATCTGAAAGAACTCAGTTTACTGTACAAGGTGACTAACCTCTCCTACCTGAATACTTGAGAAGGACCATTACACATTATCAGAAAAACACATGTTAAAAGAGTGGATTATCTTAAGTGGAGTTATTAGATTGTCAGGCCAGGGGTTCATACAACCTTTCAGACTTTTTGGAGAAAATTAGATGGGGAGTATGGAAGGTAAAAAAATGAGAATAAGGGAGCCACATATATCATCTCAGTCATTTACTGGGTCGAACATATCTGTTAATTCCTAAAACAGATTTCTAATTAATTCATGGGAGTTAGTAAATTGTATTAAAGCATCTTTATTTTTATATTTTACAAGGATTTTAATATAACAATATTTTTAATGGGCAGTTTTGGTAATGCTTTTTTTCCCATTGTTTCCTATGATGTATGATTTTAGTTTTGTAAGTAATGTTAAAGAAATGCTATAATTTTCATTACATTTTATATAAGGGTATCTTTGAGTGCCTCCAGACTAGGGATGTTATTGAAGAGAAAACCACACCATTACTTGTTCTGACCCATCGCTGGGCAGATAGGAGAGAACTGAAACACAGACTCTAAATCTTTAAGAAACCAGTGTCTGTTTTCGTGAAAGCCACGAAATTTGTGCAGATGGAGATAAACCTTGGCTGTCCTTTAGAACTTCAGGCTACATCACATCAGCAAATGCAGCTTGGAGAACAGTCGGTGACATTGTGAAAAACAGTCACTTTAAGAGTCTGTGATATTAAAAAAAAAAAAAAAAAAAACTAAAAAACTGCACATCAACCAAACATTGACATTGAAATATTACCATTCTGACCTAATTGGACAAACATTTCACTGGTTTTGTGTCCATAAACAAGTGCTAAACAGTACCCAAACAAGGAATGCAGAGCACTGAAGGCATTTGGCCAATGTGTTTATTTATAGAGGCATTCAATATTATTTTGACTTACTGTTTGGTGAATGTCTTTAGGTAAGGTGCACTGAAAAATAAATAAGTCTTTTAATCAGTTCTTCTTTGAGTAGATGCATACATGTATTCCAAGTAGGTGTGTGCGTGTGCCAGAGGTGGAGACTTTTGCCTAGCAGTACCCATAGAGGGGCAGTGCTTGTGCCTCATGCCTGTAGTCTCTCCCTGGCTAGATGTGGTGGCGCTGCCCTGAGTCCCCTCAGTTCCTTCTCACTGCCTGTCGGCTGTAGTTGGAGCTCTCTGTGGTTGTTGTCACAATCTTGCAATTTATCTTCTAAGCCTAGTATTATTGAACATAGTTAATAGTCAGTAGTGTTAGAGTAAAAATTATAGAGTAGACTATAGCATAGTGGTAACGGTAGTTCTCCTCTGGGATTCAAGCATTGCACTTTGTGTGAATTAGTGATTCCCAACAGTGACCCCAACATGCAGTGGTTGCTCTGCCTTGGCAAAGCCAAGTTTAAAGAGTGCTGTTCGATCTGCAGGCCATTCAAAAAGGGGATTCAGGTGACACAGGACCTTTGCCTGAAGCAGCACCTGCTTGAACAAGCCATGAGGCCTGACCCAGTACTGAGGACTTCCTTAGGCTCCAGATTGCCCTCAGGATTGGCAAGTGCTGCTGCTTCCCGTTCTAGGGCACGGGCCTTTCCGAAGAAGTGCAGGAGTTGTTCTCTACCGTCAGCACCAAAGAAGGGGTCGCATATGATGGATTGTGAGTGCTCCAACTCTTGGGGTGACTCTTCTGGCGCCATGTCTGGCGTATGGGATGGCATGGGTGCCTCTGACCCTCCCTAGGTAGAGAGTAGGGAGGGAAGACACCCTGGGCTGTCAACTCTGGGGTTCCGGCCTCTGAGTGTCCATTGAGTCTGGTGCCAATGGGAAGAATGCCGGTAGCAATAGTATCAGTAATGTTGGCGTAACATGCTGTGGTTGACTTCCTCTGCCTTTCAGTCCCGTCCTCACTGCTAGTCCAAGCCTTTGTGAGTTTGGCGTCTGCAATGGCCCCCCATTTAGAGCATGCAGTTGAACTCCTCAGCCCTTTGGCACAGCACCAGGAAGCACCCCTCGCAGGGGTTGGTATGCACATGGTATCGGAGACAGTACAAGGTTCTTCATTACTGGGCCCTCCCTTGGCACCGATGCAGTTGATGCTGCAGATGGTTCCATGGAGGTTGTTACCGCCCTCAACGTCAAGGCATGCGAGTGCTCTGGTACTGTTGTTTGCATTGAGACTGACCTTGCCTTCGGCACCAGTGGTGCCAGCTACTATGGGAGAGCCAATTCCAATCTCATTCTGGGCCATGGATGAGTTGGACTGCCTGTTGGTTTCCTCTAGAGTTGCTCCTCCTATGTCTACGAGATCCCGGGACTTCAGAGTCAGGATCCTTGCCCTCCCATTCCACTTCACCGGAGGAAGTCTGAAGGCCACCAGTAGACCAATACAGCTACCAGGGATGGCATGCACCCCCGAAGCCAGAATGGAGGCCTCTGGTGTGGCACCTACTGGCCACCAATGCCTTACCTATACCAGTGGCCCTTTTGGGCTCAGTGGGAAGCTCAGGACTTGCTTGTCATCCAAATCAAAAACAAGATTACCAGCTTCTGTGGTATTGGTGGCTGCAGATAAGCTGCAAGTCCAGATGCCCGCAGTTCCCCTTCCTGCAGAGCTGCCGGAGCTTTCCCATCCAGAGACTTTGCCTCGTCCCCAGACAATGCAGCGTTGCTTGGTTCATCCTCCCCTTCCATCCTGGAGGACTTCAAGACCTAACAAGATCTTTTATGTCGTGTGACCTTGTCCCTTGAAATTCAGGCGGAGTTTCTGCAGGAGAATACCCATAACTTGTGGTCATGCTCCAGCCCTCTGTCCCTGGGAGAGTGGCTTTTCAGTTAATGAGGTGCTCCTTGAGCCTGTGAGGGCTCTTTGAGGTTCGCTGGACTCATTACCACCGGTGGCCAAGCACTTGAAGAAGTGTTATATTGTGCCTCTACAAAGATTGAGGGGTTCTGTTCCCATCCGGCCCTGAATTCCCTAGTGGTCACGGCGTTGAATGACAGAACTCATCAGGGCAGGTTCAAGTTCTTTCCCAAGGACAGAGACTTGAAGTGCTTGGATCTTTTGGTAGCAAGATACACACCTCCTCTTAACTACAGATGAAGATCACGAACCAACAAGCTTTTCTGGCCAAATATCACTTTCTTGGTTGATCAGCTGTGGTCAAATGTAAGGAGCAGTTGCCTGAGGCTTCCCGGGATGAATTTTGGGTAGTGTTGCAGAGGGCTGCTTGGTGGCTAAAATGTCTCTGCAGTCTGCCCTTGATGGGGCGGATACATTGACCAGGCTGATGGGCCCAGCCCAGGCTGTCTCCAAGGCTTTCCACTGCAGCTGGCAGTTAACTCTGTTGTACTCATTCGCTCTTATCTTGATCGTTCCCCAGGTTATTGCCAAGCTCAAAGCAGATCGAGCCAGGCTCATCCTGATTGGCTCTGGCGTGGCTGAGGCAGCGCTTGGACCTCCTCGCTCTGTCAGTTCAGCCTCCCATGCTGCTTCCTCCCTTTCCCATCCTCCTCACACAGTACCGCTGCTGCAGCGGCGATCGCTCCTTGCACCTTATGGCATGGCTAGATGGATAACATCTTGTATCAAGAATGTATATGAGATAGTATTGGCTGCACCTCCTCAGCAGATACGGGCACATTCAACGAGAGCACAGGCAATGTTGGTGGCATTCCTTAATGGTATTTCCATATTGGACATTTGTAGGGAGTTCACATGGTCATCCATATATTTACAGAGGATTATGCAATCACTTCTTCTTCCAAAGTGGTGTTAATGTAGTAAGAGTAGTGCTGTGATCCTTACTGAGGTAGACTCTGAGCCCGCCTTCAGATGGGGGTACTGATCGCTAGTCACCTACGTGGAATACAGGTCTGTATCTATTCAAAGAAGAAACAGTTACTTACTATAACTGTGGTGCTTCAAGATGTGATGTAGACCCCCTCTGTCCCCTCTGGATCGCAGTCTTCCCTTGGATGTTAGGTGCAAAGGAACTGAGATGGGTCAGGATGGTGCTGCCTCATATAGCCAAGGGAAGGCCTACAGATACAAGGCATGAGTGCCACCCCACTACGGGTACTGCTAGGGAAAAGTCTCTGGCTCCGGCATGTGGGGTGCGCACACACCTACTTGGAATACACATCTACAGCATATCTTGAAGAACCACGGTTACAGTAAATAACAGTTTCTTCTTAACTCTTGCCATTCTGCCATAACATGCTATACATTATGTAATGTGATATCTAGGTAAAATTGTGCTACTTAATGACACAGTGGTATAATTCTGAGTGCCCTTGCTTTTATTGGTTGTCAACTCATTGGCAGTTTCAGGAAGAAAGTGTGAAGGTTGCATTACTGGCAACTTAAACTCATGCCTTGGTATTAAATTACTCCAAATTGGCACTGCTGTAGCTTCAGTGTAGACACTACCTACACCGATGGGAAGGTTCTCCTGTCAGCATAGGTAATTCACCTCTACAGCAGGTGGTAGCTAGGTGGATGGTAGAAGTCTTTTATCTTCCTAGTGCTGTCAACCCAGGGGGTTAGGTCAGTATAGCTACATCTCTCAGAAGTGTGGATTTTTCACACCCAAGAGACCTATCTATATTAATGTAAGCTCCTAGTTTAGACAGCCTAAGTGGTGTTAGTCAAAAAACCAATAATGTGCTGATCCACAAAATAACTGCTTCAGAGCACTAGAAAATGGCTTTTTTTGTTTGAGGAGTGAAAATGGCACTTTGGCCTTGTCTACACTACACAGTACTGTTGACAAAAGTCAGCTTTCGTCGACAAAACAGTGGAGCTGTACACACTGAAATGCTCCTCCTTCTGATGTAACTCCCTTGCTATGCTGACATAATAAAAACACTTGATGAGCATCATAGAGCTTTTTGTGATGTAGTTAGAGTGATGCAGCGTCAGTGTAGACACTGCACTTGGTTAGGTTGCCCTAATGGGTTTCCAGGAGGTATCCCATAATGCCCATCCTGACTGTTGTGGTCAGCAGTTTGAACTCAGCTGCCTTGAAGGTACACATGTGCCCCTTCCCTGTTTAAAGGCTTGGGAATTTTTGAAATTCCTCTTCCTGTTTGTTTCGTGTGCACAGTTCACACAGCATCTTCCCAGCTGACCATGCTGGCTTTCCACAGCAGATTCTCTCCCGCATGGAGCACACTGGAGCTGTTGGATCTGCTGAGTCTATGGCGAGAGGAGGCTGTGCAGTTGCAGCTTTGCTCCAGCCATAAGAACTTTGATACCTATGGGCTGATTGCTAGTGGCATGCAGGAGAAGAGACACAAAAGGGACACACAGCAGTGCCGTGCCAAGATCAAGGAGCTGAGGCAGGCAGGCCAGAAGGCAAGGGAGGCCAACTGTTGCTCTGGTGTGGCACTGAAGACATGCCGCTTCTATAAGGAGTTGCACGCCATCCTTGGTGGCGGTCCCACCTCCACCACCAAGAGCCCCATGGATACTTCGGTGGAACTGGAGTCAGCGGCCAGCAGACTCAACCCCGATAATGAAGTGGTGGATGAGGAAGTGGAGCACAAGGATGATGTGGAGCAAAGAGCAGGGTCGTCTGGTGGCGTGGCGAGCCAGGACCTCTTTTCCACTCTGGAGGGGTCTAGCCAGTGATAACATTGAAACACTGTGGCTATACGTAGGAATATTTGCTCACTACAATTAATGCTCAGGAAGCAAGTGCTACAAGGGTAATTCAAGGCGACAAGTAATCATTGCCTGGCCAAATCCATCACATAAAGACACATTACTGGGAATCATTGTCAAAATGCTCCTTCAAAGGCTCCCTGATTAGAATAGTCAACTGCTGCGCTCCTCTAATTGCCCTGGTATCTGGCTGCTCAAAATCAGCAGCCAGCTGATCAGCCTCAGCCGTCCAACCCTGTGGAAAGTTTTCCCCTTTCACTTCACAAATATTATGTAGAGTACAGCAGGCCACAATGATCATCAGAATATTTTCATCATTGAGGTCTAACCAGACAAAAAGACAGTACCAGCGACCTTTTAATTGGCCAAAGGCACATTCAACAGTCATTTGGCACCTGCTGAACTTGTTGAAGTGCTTCTTGATGCTGTCTAGGTTCCCGGTGTAAGGCTTCATGAGCCCTGGAAGCAAGAGGTAAGCGTGATCTCCAAGGATCACTATGGGCATTTGCACATTCCCGATTGGAATCTTCTGATCTGAAAAGAAAGTCCCAGCATGCAGCTTTCTTATAGTCCAGTGTTCTGAAAGATGCATGCATCATGCACCTTCCCTGACCAGTCCACACTGCTGTCAGTGTAACGGCCCCGGCGATCCACCAGCGCTTGCAAGACCATGGAGAAGTAGCCCCTTCAGGTGGTATACTCGTCGCAAGATGGTCTGG
The DNA here is from genome assembly GCF_013100865.1 of Trachemys scripta elegans. NCBI lineage: Eukaryota > Metazoa > Chordata > Testudines > Emydidae > Trachemys > Trachemys scripta. The sequence goes on along the minus strand of NC_048298.1, from coordinate 289,362,814 downwards.
GACCAAAATAGGGATATGCATTCCATCTATCACACTGTGAATCTGATTGCCTCAAAGCCATCAGTTATTGCTTGCACATTATCAAGAGTCATAGTCCTTCGTAGCAGGAGGTGATAAATGGCCCTACATACTTGCATCACTGCAACCCCCAGGGTATACTTTCCAACCCCAAACTGATTCGCAACTGATCAGTAGGAGTTTGGAGTTGTCAGCTTCCACACAGCGTTTGCCACTCGCTTTTCTACAGTAAGGGCAGCTCTCATTCTGGTGTCCTTGTGCCACAGAGCTAGGGAGAACTCCGCACGCAGTTCCATGAAGGTGGATGTGTGACTGTGATGGGTTAGATCACAGAAACCCTCTTGGGAGCTGCCAGCCTATGTGCCAAGATTACTTCTGCCCCTGCTTTCCTGCCCTTTCAGCTTAGGACTTCGGTGCCCTGCCTGGTTTGAGCCAGACTCGCTAGCCTGCTGCAAACCCAGGCCCAGGTCTGAACCACGTCCCCTAACAGCTGTAGGCTTAATTGAAAGCAGCTTATAGAAGTGTTCTTGTCTTTAACTCAGATGCCCAATTCCCAATGGGGTCTAAACCCAAATAAATCCATTTTACCCTGTATAAAGCTTATACAGGGTAAACTCATAAATTGTTTGCTCTCTATAACACTCAGAGAGATATGCACAGCTGTTTGCCCCCTCCCCCGGGTATTAATACATACTCTGAGTTAATTAATAAGTAAAAAGGGATTTTATTAAATACAGAAAGTAGGATTTAAGTGGTTCCAAGTAGGAACAGACAGAACAAAGTGAATTACCAAGTAAAATAAAATAAAACACAAGTCTGTGTCTAAGAAACTGAATACAAATAACATCTCACCCAGTAAGTTTCCTTTTACAGACTAGTCTCCTTTTAGCCTGGGTCCAGCAATCACTCATACCCCCTGTAGTTACTGTCTTTTGTCCCAGTTCCTTTCAGGTATCCTTGGGGGTAGAGAGGCTGTCTCTTTAGCCAGCTGAAGACCAAATGGAGGGGGTCTCCCATGGGCTTAAATAGACTTTCTCTTGTGGGTGGAGACCCCCTCCTCCCTCCTATGAAAAGTCCAGCTCCAACATGGAGTTCTGGAATCACCTGGGCAAGTCACAAATCCATGCATGACTCTCAGTTTTTACAGGCAGAAGCCATTGCCCACATGGTATCTTGAATGTCTCCAGGAAGACTTCTTATGTGGATTGGAGCATTCCAAGATGCATTGTTCCTTAAGTGCTTCTTGATTGGGCACTTAACTTTGTGAATTCCTTTCCCCAGGAACTGACCAAATGCTCTACTAAGGTTATTTAGAAATCAAGCCAGGACACGGCCAATATTCATAACTTTGAATACAAAAATGATACATGCATACAAATAGGATTAATAGATTCAGTAGATCAAAACCTTTACATAGATATGTTACATGGCATATGTAGCACAGAACATATTCTAGTTATGTCATATATATTCATAAGTATATTTCCATAAAACCTTATGGGGGGGTGCCGTCACAGTGTGCATCCGAAAGATCTACAGTCACTGCTTGTCATCCCATACATGCATCATGATGCGATCCCACCACTCAGTGCTTGTTTCCCTAGCCCAGCACTAACAGTCCACCGTGGCAAGCTGTCCCGTGAATGCCAGCAGCAATCTTGAATTATTTGTTTCCCTGGCAGACAACAGGGCAGGCATCTCTGAATCATTCTCTGTTTCGCATCTCATGAACTACTGCTGGACCAGCGCGTTGTGTTCATAACACTCATTACCAGACTGGTCAGCAGCTCAGGATCCATGCTGTCAGGCACACAGCTTACAAGGGTAGTTGAAAAATGGTGCAAAATGAAGTAGGAAGCCAATGGAATAGTGGGATGGAAAAAACTGCATGGATAAAATTTTTCCTTATTGTCTTCAAAAACATGGACTATATCCTGTGTTCCTTGCACATCCAAAGTTCCTTTTGATTTCAGTGAGGAAATTTTTGTGGGCAATAATCAGGCCCCATAATCGCAAAGTTTATTGTCTTTGTTTTAGGTCAGTGTAACTTTGGAGAAACAAGCTGTACTCTATTTGATGCACAATTTTATGAAAACTTTGAATTCTACAATCTTTAGTGATAAATAGTCACTGATAACGTACAAATCAGAGGGAATTTTCTGTGGGTTTCTTTGTCACCATCACCAATAGGAAGTGCAAATAATTCTGCTTGAACAGAGGGTTGAGCCTCCATGCACTTGAGATGCCTTCTTTGTTCCATGAATTAAGGGTCTTTTGTATGCATTTCCTCCAACATATTTTGTTCTCAAATTGGTAAACAAGATCAAGCAAGATGAAGCCAAGACCACATTAGTGGTTCCAACATGGCCCAGACAGGTCTGGTCAACCCTTACTTGATTCACTTTGCTGTCTCTCCGCTGTTGACTCATCCATCCATTCCCCACATGCTCTCTCAGATCTCGGTCAGACTCTCCATTCCAGTCTGGGAGTTCAAGGCTTGGTTGCTCAATCCTTCTCAGGAATAGACTCTTCCTGTTGTCCAGAGGTACCACAGGTGTTATTAAAAACAGGAAAATGTCTACCCAAAGTACTTACCTTCAGAATGAAAGAGATTTCAACACTGGTGTGTCCGACAACAATTTTCACCCATTAATTCTTCCCTCTCTGCTAATCTTGACTATCTGTTGGAATGATAAAAGTCAGGATTATTTGTGAGTTCCATCAGGGTTCACTGGTGGCTCTAAAGGCTTTTCGTTCCTGTGTTGAGGGATTCTCAGTGTGTGCTCATCCAAGGGACTGAGAAAGCTTTTTTCTTATGTAGGCCAGTCCTGTATAGGATCTAAACTTCATAATTAATTGTCTTATGAAACCCCCTCTGAGCCAAGGGCCACTTGTTCTCTTCTTCACCTATCCATGAAAATGACCTTTTTGGTGACCATCTCTTCCCCCTAGAAGAGTTGGGGTCTTTAATGGCAGATACAGGCAGTCCTTGACTTTATGACATTCGAGTTATGACGAATGGGACTTATGATGTTTATAATTTGTCATCATGTTTTGATTTTACAGGGTCGGTTTTGGCTTTACGATGCTCAATGTGACATTGTTCCTATGGGAAATTCGAGTTACGACATTTTCAACTTATGACGCGATATTCAGGAACCAATTGTGTCATAAGTCTGAGGATTGCCAGTACTCCTTTTACACTATTCCTCAAGGACAAAGTTTGACTACGACTACATCCTGAGTTCCTTTTTAACGTGACTTCTGAATTTCACATCCACCAAGTCATTCATCTCCCAAGTTATTTTCCCGAACCCACACCAGTTTAAGGAAGATGCTCCCTTCAACACTTTGGACAATAGGAGGGTTTTATCTGGACAGAATCAAACCATGTGGAAAGTCTCCCTGACTGTTTTGATTGTGAACAGATCCAAGGGGTCCACAGTCTCCACCAGAGTCTCTGGAGGTGGCTCTCAAAATGTATCCTCATATTTAACCTCCTCCTAGGGTGTTAGCTCATTCTACAAGATCTCTGTCTACATCGGTGGTGTTACTTAAACAGGTTCCTGCTGAGATTAACAAGGCTACGACCTGGACTTCGATACATACCTTTTCCAAACTTCATGTGGTGGTTCATTTTTCTAGATCAGATGCTGTTGTGAGCAGTACAGTTTTGTCTTCAGTATTAGACTCAGCTCTGAAGTCTCCCCCCCCCACCCCCCCGATGAGAATACTGTTCTGAAGTCACCTGAAGTGGAGCACCCATAGGAACACTAATTGAAGGAGAAGAGACTACTCATCTTGTGCAGTAATTGGAGTTCTTTGAGTTGTGTGTTCCTATGGGTGCTCTACTACCTGTCATCCTTCTCCTCTGCTTCTGAGTTTCCTTTGCAGGACTTCGCGGTAGAGAAGAAACTAAGGCCGGTTCATCTGTGCAGCCCTGTATATCCTCACTATGGGACACACGGATGTGTAGGACAAATGCAGGGGCCAAATAGGCACTGTTTTAAAAAATCTCCCATGAAAGGTGCATGGGGCACATGTGCACCTGAAGTGGAGCACCCATAAGGACACACATCTGAAAGAACTCCAGTTTACTGTACAAGGTGACTAACCTCTCCTACCTGAATACTTGAGAAGGACCATTACACACTATCAGAAAAACACATAATGTTAAAAGAGTGGATTATCTTAAAATGGAGTTATTAGATTGATTGTCAGGCCAGGGGTTCAGACAACCTTTCAGACTTTTTAGAGAAAATTAGATGGTGAGTATGGAAGGTAAGGAGATAAAAAATTTAAAATAAGGAAGCCACAAATATCATCTCAGTCCCTTACTGGGTCGAACATATCTGTTAATTCCTAAGACAGACTTCTAATTAATTCATGGGTGTTAGTAAGTTGTATTAAAGCATCTTTATTTTTATATTTTACAAGGATTTTAATATAACAATATTTTTATTGAGCAATTTTGTTAATGCTTTTTTTTCATTGTTTCCTATAATGTGTGATTTTTAGTTTTGTAAGTAATGTTAAAGAATTGCTGTAATTTTCATTACTTTTTATATAAGGGTATCTATGAGTGCCTCCAGACTAGGGATGTTACTGAAGAGAAAACCACCCCATTACTTGTTCTGACCCATCTGCTGGGCAGATAGGAGAGAACTGAAACACAGACTCTAAATCTTTAAGAAACCAGTGTCTGTTTTCGAGAAAGCCAGGAAATTTATGCAGAAGGAGATAAACCTTGGCTGTCCTTTAGAATTTCAGGTTACATCAGATCAGCAAATGCAGCTTGGAGAACAGTCGGTGACATTGTGAAAAGCAGTCACTTTAAGAGTCTGTGATATTTTAAAAACAAACAAACAAACAAAACTAAAAAACTGCACATCAACCAAATATTGACATTGAAATATTACCATTCTGACCTAATTGGACAAACATTTTATTGGTTTTGTGTCCATAAACAAATGTTAAACAGTACCCAAACAAGGAATGCAGAGCACTGAAGGCATTTGGCCAATGTGTTTATTTATAGAAGCATTCAATATTATTTTGACTTACTGTTCAGTGAATGTCTTTAGGTAAGGTGCACTGAAAAATAAATAAGTCTTTTAATCAGTTCTTCTTTGAGTAGATGCATACATGTATTCCAAGTAGATGTGTGCGTGTGCCAGAGGTGGAGACTTTTGCCTAGCAGTACCCATAGAGGGGCAGTGCTTGTGCCTCATGCCTGTAGTCCCTCCCCTGGCTAGATGTGGTGGCGCTGCCCCGAGTCCCCTCAGTTTCTTCTCACTGCCTGTCGGCTGTAGTTTTGTAAGTAATGTTAAAGAAATGCTGTAATTTTCATTACTTTTTATATAAGGGTATCTTTGAGTGCCTCTAGACTAGGGATGTTACTGAAGAGAGCTCTCTGTGGTTGTTATGTCCCAATCTTGCAATTTATCTTCTAAGCCTAGCATTATTGAACATAGTTAATAGTCAGTAGTGTTAGATTAAAAGTTATAGACTATAGCATAGCGGTAATGGTAGTTCTCCCCTGTGATGCAAGCATTGCACTTTGTGTGAATTAGCGATTCCCAACAGTTACCTCACATGCAGTGCTTGCTCTGCCTTAGCAAAGCCAAGTTTAAAGAGTGCTGTTCGATCTGTGGGTCATTCAAAAAGAGGACTCAGGTGACACAGGACCTTTGCCTGAAGCAGCACCTGCTTGAACAGGCCATGAGGCCTGACCCAGTACTGAGGACTTCCTGAGGCTGCAGATTGCCCTCAGGTTTGGCAAGTGCTGCTGCTTCCTGTTCTGGGGCACGGGCTTTTCTGAAGAAGTGCAGGAGTTGTTCTCCCCCATCAGCACCATATAAGAGGTCGCATATGATGGATATGTGAGTGTTCCAACTCCCAAGGTGACTCTTCTGGTGCCGGCTCTGGTGCATGGGATGTCATGGGTGCCTCTGACCCTCCCTAGGTAGCGAGTAGGGAGGGCAGATACCCTGTACTGTCAACTCTGGTCCCGGCCTCTGAGTCTGGTGCCAATGGGAAGAATGCTGGTAGCGACAGTGTCAGTAAATTTGGCGTAACAGGCTATGGTGGACTTCCTCTGCCTTTCAGTCCTGAAATTTGATTGAGTTTCAGACACTATTTCAGTAGGAAAGTCTTGGTGGAGAGTTGTTTGTGTTTGCAAGTTTAAACAACAAATTTATTATGAGGTCATTCACTCACTCACTCATGCCCGTCACCCCAGTCGGGGTATGGGCCGCCAACCACAGATCTCCAGAGTCCTTTATCCTGGGCCATTTGCTCTAGCTGGTTCCAGGTATAGCCCATTTTTTATGCTATCAGCCTGAAGGTCGCGTCGCCAGGTGTTTCTTGGACGGCCTCTTTTCCGCTTGCCTTGGGGGTTCCACCGCAATGTCTGTCTAGTGATGTTGGTTGGCTGCTTGCGTAGTGTGTGTCCTATCTAACCCCACCTTCTCCTTCTAATTTCTTCCTCTGCTGGAAGTTGATGGGTCCTCTCCAAGAGGTAGATGTTGCTGATGGTGTCTGGCCAGCGGATCTGGAGAATCCTTCTAAGGCAACTATTTATGAAGGTCTGGATCTTCCTGGTGGTTGTTTTAATTATCCTCCAGGTTTCAGCTCCATACAATAAGACTGATTTCACGTTGGAATTGAACAGTCTAATCTTTGTTGCCAAAGACAGCTCTCTAGAGCTCCAGATGTTCTTGAGCTGTAAGAAAGCTGCTCTTGCCTTACCAATCCTTGCTTTGATGTCTGCGTCCGTGCCACCCTGTTGGTCGATGATACTGCCTAGGTAGGTGAAGGACTGCACTTCTTCCAGAGGGATTCCATTCAGTGTGACTGGGTCATTACTGATGGAGTTAATCTTGAGGATCTTGGTCTTGTCCTTGTGGATGTTGAGGCCAACCTGTGATGACATGGCTGCCACTACGTTGGTCTTCTCTTGCATCTGCTGTTTGCGATGCGAAAGGAGTGCAAGGTCATCGGCAAAATCCAGGTCATCAAGCTGGGTCCACAACGTCCACTGGATTCCGTTCCTACGCTCATAAGTGGATGTCTTCATAATCCAATCAATGACAAGGAGAAAGAGAAATGGTGACAACAAGCATCCTTGTCTGACTCCGGTTCGCACCTGGAAGCTGTTTGTAAGCTGCCCTCTACGGATCACTCTACAGTGTATGCCATCATATAAGTTCTTAATCAGGTTGACCACCTTTGCTGGGATGCCATAGTGCCGAAGGAGCTTCCAGAGAGTCTCTCGATCCACGCTATCGAATGCTTTTTCATAGTCAACAAAGTTGATGTACAATGAGGAGTTCCACTCCATAGACTGCTCGACTATGATGCGAAGCGTTGCTATCTGGTCTGTGCATGATCTATTTTGCCGGAAACCTGCTTGCTCATCTCGTAGCTGTGGGTCGACGGCATCCTTCATTCTCTCTAAGAGAACTCGGTTGAAGACCTTCCCTGGCACCGACAGAAGTGTGATTCCTCTGTAGTTGGCACAATTGCTGAGGTCTCCTTTCTTGGGGATTTTAATAAGATATCCCTCTTTCCAGTCTGCTGGAATCACTTCTTCTTCCCATATCTTCTCAAAGAGGGGGTACAGCATTTCCACTGAAACATCCAGATCTACTTTCAGGGCCTCTGCTGGAATATCGTCAGGTCCAGCCGCCTTCCTATTCTTCATCATAGTGATGGCTTTTCTGATCTCATCTCTGGTTGGTTTATCACAATTGATTGGAAGGTCTTCGTTGGCTGGGTCAATGTCTGGTGGATTTAATGGTGCTGGTCTATTCAGGAGTTCCTCAAAGTGCTCCGCCCATCTATTCATCTGTTGTTCTATTTCTGTTATAGACTTGCCCTGCTTGTCTTTGACGGGACGCTCTGGTTTGCTGAACTTTCCAGACAGTCGCTTGGTGATGTCATACAGCTGTTTCATATTACCGTTGTATGCTGCCTGCTCCGCTTCTGCTGCCAGTCCATCCACATAATCTCTCTTATCCTTCCTAATATTCCTCTTCACTGCTCTATGGGCTTCAGCATACTCTTTTTGCGCGTTAGCCTTTGCTGCTCTAGTCCTGCTGTTATTAACTACTGCCTTCTTCTTCTTTCTATCTTCTGTCTTAGTCAAGGTCTCTGCTGTGATCCACTCTTTCTGCTGATATTTCTTAATTCCAAGCACTTCCTGGCATGCTGACCTAAGTGTCTCTCTCACTTTCTGCCATCTGTTGGATACACTTTCTTCCTCTTCCTCAGACCGATCCTGTAGTACTGAAAACTTATTCTTCAGCGTCAGTCCAAAATCTTCCTTGATCTTATGATCCTTCAAAAGGCTAACGTTGAACTTCACTCTTCTATCTGACGCGTCTATCCAGTTCTTCTTCAGCTTCAGCTTCAATCTGGCCACCACTAAGTGATGGTCGGACGCTACGTCTGCTCCTCTTCTAACTCTAACGTCCTGCAAAGATCTTCTGAACTTCTTGCTAATACAGACATGATCGATCTGGTTTTCTATCATGCCTGCTGGCGATACCCAGGTACTCTTGTGGATCCGCTTGTGAGGAAAGATGCTACCTCCTATGACCAAGTTGTTAAGTGCACACAGATCCACAAATCTCTCTCCATTCTCACTCATCTCTCCCAGAGCGTGGGTCCCCATGACTTGTTCATATCCTGTGTTGTCAGGTTCAATTTTGGCATTAAAATCTCCCATAAGGATGGTAATGTCTTTGTCTGGGAGAGGTCATTGGCTTGTGCTAAATGGCAGGATTTTATCCTTATTCAGAAGACTTTTTTTATACTTACATGTGGAAATCTAAATGATAAATAAATTCATATAGATTATATATTTAATGATCTGAAGTAGTGTTGAAACAGATACATCTAAAACCACAAAGGAGGAAGATAACGAAGCCTTTGTTATTTCAGATGCCTGAAAATAAATTTGGATATTTTTCAAGCGCAAGAGTGTTCTTGGGTAGACTTCTAAAGGAGTTTTTCATCAGTAAATTTGGTAACATAATGGGGATTATGAATTTTTAAAAAGTTTTTAATATCTTGTAGTATATGATTGGGGAGTTATATGAAGAACAGGTTTGAAATGCTTGTTTTAAAATGAATATTTAGTAATAATTGTGGGGTTTTAAAAATATCTATTATTAAATCCTTTCCCTTTCCTACCTCCTCTTAATAAAGGACTGACTGCTATTTTAATCTCTCTGATGGACTAATTTGTATGAAGTACATATTACTTTAAAACATTTTGTTTGACTATTTTAGAATTGTTGGCTTAAAATGAAATCTGTTTAAATTCTCTCTGTTAAAAACTAATACATAAAAATAAGAAACAAGAGGTGAAATCCTCACTCTTTTTTGCCATTTACTTTAGTGGGGCTAGGCTATTACTTAAGGTTTCATTGTTTGCCACAAATTGTAACTAACATCCAGATTAGACTAAACTGAAAAAGTAGATCTGTACAAATATTGCAGAGATGTCATAGCTAAGAATTTGAAATAAATAGTTTGTTTTCATCAGGGTTGATTTGATTTAAATCAAATTGATTTAAATCATGATTCAAATTGATTTAAATCACTAGTCAGGAAGACTCGATTTAATCATGGATTTTTACATTAAAGTGCATTCTTGTTGGTTGTTATAACTTTAATATTCTTCACAACTCAGAGATAGATGTAGGTTTCATTTTTAGAAGGTACACACTATAGTGATTTAAAGTGATTTATTTTGAAAACTTTTCAGATTAGTTTTACACTATATCAGAAAATGAATGATTGTTTGGTTATTTCATTTACCAAAGGTAATTGAAGCAGATAGTTTACCTCCCCATGACTTTATAAATATCTCCAATTCAATAGGTTAATCATTAATATTTGGAGGATTTTCTTGCCATGCTGTATTAGGAGGAGAACATCACCAGACAGGCATTTAAATTGTTTTATTTAACTAAAACAACATTGTTATGTATTCTGGATTTTTTTCTTCAACAGCAAACATACAATATTTTAACAAAACAAGCATATGAATTTTTGAATTTAGTTAAACAGTCAATTTTTTTAAAATCAGGTTTGTTTTTGTTAAAAACAATTTTAACTAAAATAGTTGAATGAAATATTAAAAAAAAATTAAATCAACTGTGTCAGCCAGGTCAACATGAGAAACTTAAAATATTGGGTTCTGCAGCTAACTTAGTCATCTTCACCTTCATTTTCCTGTTTGTTCATAATCTGGAAAAGAAAAACAAGCTTTCCTGCTTTTTCAGGTCCCAAACGATTTCTCAATTTGGAATGAATTAGTCCAAAGGAAGAAAATATTCTTTCTACACTGGCAGAAGAAGCTACTGCTGTTGAAAGTGAGATTATCACTTCAATGGTCTCTGAATCCCAGTGCTTGACTTCCACCAGTTCACTGGTGTGACTTTCTTTAAAACATCATCAGCAAACATATATTTCTTGAATGGTTCTTATTCCTAAACTGGGTCTCTTTTACGGCCTGTTGCCATTATAGGTTTGCCCTTGTAGTGAGAGAATGGTATGGTAGATCTCAAATCAATGAAGGCTACACTCAGAAAGACCTGAAGACTTCTGGAATATGCTGCTCAAACAGTTTCACGTTTGTCTTTCCCTTCTCACATTTATCTCCAGACTTCTCCTTATCCAGATCTATTCCTCCCCCAACAATCTTCTATTCATTGAACTTTTTGAAACTTTGCACTTTCAGAGAGAGGTAAGGGATTTACTCTGTGTACGCAAATTTACAGAGGGACAATAGGGTTGAGGTCTGTTATTATTTCTCACCTCTATACATTATTTATTTATTTTAAAAATGTTTTGCTCTTAACAAACATGTTATCTCTGGAGACACAAATCCACAGTTTGAGAGCTGCAAAACTAAGCATTTCTGATGATATCTTCTAGATCAGAGGTGGGCAAACTACGGCCCGCAGACCACATCCGGCCCGTTGGACCCTCCTGCCCGGCCTCTGAGCTCTTGGCCCGGGAGGCTACCCCAAGCCACTCCCCTGCTGTTTCCCCCTCCCCTACAGCCTCAGCTAACTCCGTCGCCGGTGCAATGCTCTGGGCGGCAGGGCTGCAAGCTTCTGGGGCAGTGCAGCTGCAGAGCCCGGCCTGACCCGATGCTCTGTGCTGCGCGGTGGCGATGGTGTGGCTTGCTCCTGCCAGGCAGCATGGCTGAAGGGGGCAGGGAACGCGGCGGTTGGATAGAGGGCAGGGGAGTTTGGGGTAGTGGTCAGGGGGCGAGGGTGTGACTAGAGGTCGGGGCGGTCAGAGGGCAGGGAACAGGGGGGTTGAATGGGGGCAAGGGTCTTGGGGGGGCAGTCAGGAATGAGAGGAGGGGTTGGATGGGGGGGCAGTCGGGGCAGGGGTTCCCGGGCCAGTCAGGGGACAGGGNGGGGCGAGGGTGTGACTAGAGGTCGGGGCGGTCAGAGGGCAGGGAACAGGGGGGTTGAAGGGGGGGGAGGGCCGGGGGGGGGCAGTGAGGAATGAGAGGAGGGGTTGGATGGGGGGGCAGTCAGGGGCAGGGGTTCCCGGGCCAGTCAGGGGATAGGGAGAAGGGATGGTTGGATGGGGCAGGGATTCCGGGGGGGCAGTCAGGAATGAGAGGGGGGTTGGATGGGCCGGTGGGGAGCAGGCAGAGGTTCCAGGGGCGGTCAGGGTGCAGGAGGTGTGTGGATGGGGCAGGGGTTCTGGGGGGGGCAGTCAGGAAACAGGGGGGTTGGATGGGGCAGGAGTCCCAGGGAGCGGCAAATGGTAGGGTCCCTTCATACAATTTCCAAAACCTGATGTAGCCCTCAGGCCAAAAAGATTGCCCACCCCTGTTCTAAACTGAGCACTGAGTCCTATTGGGTAGATAGAAAGATTATCCTAAATCAGGGGTAGGCAACCTATGGCACGCATGCCAAAGGTGGCACGTGAGCTGTTTTTCAGTGGCACTCCCACTGCCCGGGTCCTGGCCACTGGTCCGGGGGGCTCTGCATTTTAATTTAATTTTAAATGAAGCTTCTTAAACATTTTAAAAACCTTATTTATTTTACATACAATAATCGTTTAGTTATATATTATAGACTTACAGAAAGAGACCTTCTAAAAACGTTAAAATGTATTACTGGCACGTGAAACCTTAAATTAGAGTGACTAAATGAAGACTCGGCACACCACTTCTGAAAGGTTGCCGGCCCCTGATCTAAACTATCCCTGACAGGTGTTTGTCTAACCTACTCTTAAGAAGCTACAATGATGGAGGCAATTTATTCCAGTGCTTAACCATCCTGACAGGAAGTTTTTCCAAATATCCAACTTAAACCTACACTGCCTTTGCTGCAGTTGCTTCTAGTCCTAGACTCAAAGGTTAACGAGAACAATTTTTCTCCCTTCCTCTCTCCCTTGTAACAGTTTTTAAGTACATAAAAGGTTATGTCCCCTTTTAGTCGCCTCTTCTCCAGACTAAACAAACCCAGTTTTTTCCATCTCCCATCATAGGTCATGTTTTTTAGACCTTTAATAATGTTGATTGCTCTTCTCTGGATTGTCTCCAATTTAGAGAAATGTGGTGCCCAGAAATGGACACAATATTCCAGTTGAGGCCAAATCAGCATGGAGTAGAGTAGAATCATTATTTCTTGTCTTGCTTACAAAACTGGTGGCACTATGCCAACCGAGGATTCCTCTCTGCTAAGGACTCCTCCAATGGTCAGATCTTCTAGCTCTGAGATATCAGTCTCTGTGCCACCAGAGCAGTGCAAAGCAGCCACAGGTGCACACAGGTGAATGGAGGCTTATGTCTTTGATTCTAGATTTACAGTCAATATAAGGCATTGCTCTCACGAAGATCGGGGGGGCGGGAGGGGGAATTCAATTATAATATATAATGAAGACCTGTATAACTTTTTTAAATTTGTTGTTTTCCCCTGCTTGTTGTTTACTTCCGACATAGCATGACTATAAAGGCTGGTCTCCTTTGCGTCTGCTGGAGGACTTCTTAGGCCAGGGGTAGGCAACCTATGGCACGGGTGCCGAAGGCGGCACGCGAGCTGATTTTCAGTGGCACTCACACTGCCCGGGTCCTGGCCATCGGTCCAGGGGACTCTGCATTTTAATTTAATTTTAAATGAAGCTTCTTAAACATTTTAAAAACATTATTTACTTTACATACAACAATAGTTGAGTTATATATTATAGACTTATAGAAAGAGACCTTCTAAAAACGTTAAAATGTATGACTGGCACGCGAAACCTTAAATTAGAGTGAATAAATGAAGACTTGGCACACCACTTCTGAAAGGTTGCTGACCCCTGTCCTAAATAATCTGTACAGAAGCCCCAGGAAGCCCATAAAATTGGGTCCCTGATCCATGAACTATTGGAACTCATTTACAAAATTTTTCTTAAACATAACATGAATATATTGTCTCATACTACAGAATTATAATTTATAATCCCTATTCCATTATGAGATATCTTTGAGCTATAATGTATCTTAATTAAAACTATCTTGAGATCGGATTTTTTTCATAAAATGCTTTTTGAAGAAAAAACCTATTTAAATAAAAAAAATCTGATTTTTTTTATTTGTTTTTTTTAAAAAATCATTGATTTTTATCCACCCTGGTTTTCATTTAGAGATCTATTGGGGAGCTGGTTCGTCCTCCATCACAGGATAGGGCAGTCCAAAAGACTAACTTCTGTCCTTGTTGCAGTGGCCTATAGGGGCCATTGCGCTGGTATAGAATTGCCAGGGTGTAGGATCACGCAGTCACTCCCCCATCCATGCAGGATTCTCCCAGAGCCTCAGCAGGTGATACAGTCTCCTATGTGTGTGTGGGGGGGGTGTAAAGTTGGCTCTCTGGCTCCTGCACAGGGCCTACTGTGCACATGTATTCTCCATGGAGAGGGGCAGGGGAAACCCTTTATAGGTCCTATGCACTAGCTGGAACAAAGGGGCCACAAGCCATGGGTGAATTCTCCTATTCAGTAGTGTATACTGCATATAGTTTCACTTTAATGGAGTTTTTCAAGCGCTTATGATCATTATTTAGACCTTCATTTAGCAAGGCACTTAAGCATGTGCTTAGCTTTCATGACGAATAGCTGCATTGACTACAGTTGGGCTATTGTCATACCTCTATCTAGACATATTCTTAAGTGTCTTAATGAATAGTGGCTGCTAACAAACATTGTTCTTAGTGCTGTACAGACATTGGAAAGAAAGCTAGATCCTGCAAACTCTTACTAACAGGTGTAGTCCCACTGAAGTCAGACTTAGGCTCCAAAGCCCATTGAAATCAATGAATGTCTTTCCATTGACTTCAGTGGGCTTTGGATCAGAATCTAAATGTTTGTGGAATAAGGGCCTAAATTAGTGATAGGTAATACAGTTCAACCATGCATAACATATTGAAAGGGAAAACCATTAATTATGTTCGTCATAGTCCAAGAAACAGAACATTGAACTTAAGCTGCACAAACTACGTCCATAAAAATAACTTCTTGTTCCCTCTTGGAAGCAAGGGAATTTAATTTCGGAAATATAAATTTTGGAAAACTAGAGACAGAAGTGATTGTCTCAGTATGTCTACACATTATTTGGTGCTTTTCTCTATTTTTTTCTTTTGTTCTTTATCATGGTGTATAAGGATTCTTTTTTTAATCACTGTCCATCCAGAACCTACTTTTGAAATAAGATGTTGTTTTGTGCTTGGGCAAGAAAGTAATACCCTTTCTTATCTACTGTTTAATTTTTCTTTAGATTTAGCCCTTTCATTGTACAAGGTTGAACATTTTCCTTTTTTCTAAATATCTGATATCACTTTTTAATCTCAGCAGGTGATACATGCTACTTTCTTATCAGCCCTGAAGATGTTGGATGTTGGAAAATGGCCAATTTTTGCTCTCTGCTCTCAAGAAGAACTGAAGTTAATTCGTCAAGCCTGTGTATTTGGCAGTGCTGGTAATGAAGTGTTGTATGCAACTGAAAATGATGAGGTAATTATCAGAGAAAGTGTATATTAATGGAATACTATTTGGTAACTATTTGATTCATTATTAATTCAGGATAGATTAGCAGTGAAGCCAGAATTATGATAATAGACCCTGGAGAAGTATCATACATTAATTATTGAATAAAGAAAGTTTAGGATGGATTATTTTAATTTCAATGGTAAATGTTACAGTAGTAATAAAGAACTTGCTACATTAACAATAAGATTTTATAACAGGTGTTTGTGCTTGGCACCAACTGCAGTGGCTGTTTGGGAACAGGCGACATTCAGAGCACTATTGAACCACAGAGATTAGATACTTTATGTGGCAAAAAGATAGCCTGTCTGAGCTATGGAAGTGGTCCCCATGTTGTTGTTACTACTGCAGGTAATGTGTGGTGAGAATATTGTATTTTTAAAATGTGTGCCTTCTTCAGTTGGCCTGATTATTTGTGAGAGACCTGAATTGTGAGAGTGAAATGGACAATCCTGTTTCTTAGACTGATATAGTATTAGTGAAAATGCAAGGGTATAGATTCTGTGGAAGGATTAATAATTATTCTCTAGTTCATATCAAAATAGATATCTGATGAAATGGTACATCAAACATTTATTTAACCTTTCTGATAGGATGCTATGGCTCCTAAAACACTTCAAAATATACTTTTCAAGGATACAAAGTGGAGATGGCATATTTCAAGAATACTACTAATAATTAATATATTATTATTATTTATTAATAAATAATGACAGTGTCATCTGAGGAACTCAAAGTACTTTACAAAGAATGGAAAGTATCATTATTCTGGTTTTGACGAGAAAACCAAGGCACAGAGACAAATTAATTAACCAAGGCCAGAAGTGGCAGAGCTAGGAATAGAATTCAGGTCTCATCTGACTCCCATTCCTATGTCCTCTCTTCTGGACCACACTATCTCCTATCACTTTCTTTTAATGTGATTCTCTTGGTATTACACTTTTAGACATTTATTGAACACTGGGGGAATAATAGCATTCTTGTGTACAGGGGACTAATAGCCTAAGGGGCATATAAATACTTAGATAGGAAGTGTGCAGCATTGTTAAACTTGACTTTTTCATTTTCTGTCATCTTGTGATGCATCGTCATTAGATAAGTAGATGTTTTAAAGATGATTTTTCACACTTTTATTATAGAAGGAGAAGTGTACACATGGGGCCATAATGCTTATAGTCAACTGGGCAATGGTACAACAAATCATGGTTTAGTTCCCTGTCAAGTCTCTACTAACTTGGTAAACAAGAAAGTAATTGAAGTTGCCTGTGGCTCCCACCATTCCATGGTGTTAACATCTGATGGAGAGGTGAGAATAGTTAGCATAAATCTGCATAAACTGCGTTTTCCTTTGTATGGAATTTATTTAGGATGCTGGAAACAGAAAAACATACAATACCTAGCACAATGGGACCTGGCCTGGCTGTCCTCTAGGTGCTGCTGTGATATAAATATTTAATAATAATTGGAAGATCTGAGGTCTATCAATGTTTGTCCACCTACAATTACAGGAAGTTGCTTATGGGATAGCTGATCCTAATGAAAGACCAGCACTTGATATTGCAAAGGCTGGCTAAAAATATCTGTGACCTCTCCCATTATGCCCTGCTGTGAAAAATTTGTTCACACCATTAGATTTGGCAGTAAATTAAACTCTGTGCAAATGTGGAAGGATCACCATAGTTAAATATCTAAACCCATTGAGGTACAAAGTATTGTTCTGTTACACTCTGAGATATCGTTGGTGTCCAATTACTTGTCCTATTTTGTTTTCTTTCAGTATCTCTGTAGACAAAGAATCACAAGTATACTTATTTTGTTTTCTTCCAGTAACTCCGTAGACAAAGAATCACAAGTATACCCCACAGGATGCATAATCTTTGATAGTAGGGAAGGATTTCTTCTTGTTTTTTTAACTAGTCGAGCATTAGAAATTAGAGTTGAAAGGAGTGACAGATTTCTGGAAGAAAATAAAAAAGGAAACAAACATTTCTGTGTCTTTCCTAGATGCACAGAAAATAATTGCTGTAGTCTTGTAATCCACATATGTTTAGAATATATTTTTTTAATATGTGCAGTTTATCTAACTTGGATATTTGGTTAAAGTAATATGTTACAGGGAATAATATGCTATTCTGTTAATGACTCTTCTATAACAGGTGTATGCATGGGGTTATAATAATTCAGGACAGGTTGGATCTGGTTCAACAGCTAATCAGCCAATTCCTCGAAGAGTTACCAGCTGCCTACAAAATAAGATAGCTGTTAATATAGCTTGTGGACAGATGTGCTCAATGGCTGTTGTAGAAAATGGGGAGGTAAGAATGTTCTTAAAGTTAAAATATTTTTTTTGACTGAATTTTATTTTATTCAGCATTATTGGCTACAAATTGTTGATCGTATCTACCTTTGCAAGCACTATCACAGTTAAAACTGCTGAGAAAAGTAATATTAATCTGTAACTTCCAAAATCTGGTAATCTGTACTGTTAAAAGAAAGTTTTCATCAGAAATTGTCCCACTTGTTCCCACTGTCCCCACCACATATATAAACATATCATCTGAGAGATACTTTACCGAAATTAGCTAAATTTACCCCTTTCAGAACAAATCTCTGCAGTAAACGGAAAAGAATTCATTTAAAAATAATTAATTACATTCTTTTAAGAATAAATATTTGAACCCAACATTAATTTTTGAGATTCTAATCCAATGGTTCCCTAACTTTTTTAACTAAAGTGACCCACCAGCTGTATTTTGTCTTTTTTTGCAATCCACCATTATATATGTGAATATATATAATGCACCCTCTGCCTGCACCGCAACCCTAAAACTGGTGTGCAGGAGAAGCCGCAGGGAATATGGGGGTTGGAAAGTAAGCCTGCAATGGTGGCTCCTGTCCCACAGGGCTGGGCATGACTCCTCACTCCCGAAACATGGGGTCTCAGCGCCACTCAGGTTTGGTCTGGCCACCTATCCATCGTGACAGAGGGGTGGCTTGGCCTAATTTGAGTGAGTGACACTGCAAACCATGTGCTAGGGTGCAACCCTTGGAGCTGTTTAAAGAAACTGATAGACTTAGTGCCTGGACAGGTTTATTTCCTGGAGGCATTTCTGCTGTTACCTTTCATAATTTCCCATTTCAACTTTTCAGATAATAAACATTCTGCTAGTAAGTCAGCATACACCAGTCAGAAATCCATACAGAGTCATCTGATAACCATCCAGCATATTTTCTATCTTAAGAACCTGTGCGGCTGAGCTTTCATATGGCTCTTCTTTCTTGTTACTCCCTGTTGCTTGTACACTTGAGACCTAGTGCTCCCACTTATACCTCCCATTCGATTACTAGAGAGTGTGTATAGTGTCCCTTTGTCATTCAAGTGGTTGGTTGCTTCCTCACCTGGAGGTGTTACAAGAAGCAATTCTTTGGGCCATAGGGAGAAATATATCACGACTGGATCCTTGTGAAGCAACTCTCAACCATGTGCTGCTTTTAACAGCAGAAGAATCAGGCGAGGGAGAGTTTTTCAAACCTCTGCCGTTGCCAGATTCTTTTCTCTGCCCCACCTCCCCATAGGTTTTCCCCCCACCTGCCAGGGGACTTCAACAGCCTAACCTCTGCTCCTCTGGAGGAAGGGGGAGGAGCATTGTTCCCCCCTCCCTATGGGGGTGGCCTAATGTTCCCCACAGGCTGAGTCAAGGTGAACAAAATTCCTTCTCCCACTTTGCTCAGGGTCTATTACATTTTTACAGACCATCAGGCAGTCAATGATTGCAGGAAAAAGTCTCCCCTCCTTCCTGGCAACAGTTACCTTTGTCATCTCCCAAACAGATGTCTTACACCCTACTTGGTCATTTCCCATCCTAGGGTGGATGTCATAGTTTTTGCAGTACACCACAGCTGCCGCAGTGTCCCTACTTTTGGATGGAAATACTGCATTCACCATGCTCTGTACTTCCCCTGAGTGCCTGGTAATAGTAGGCAGAGAGCTTATTTCCCTGATCTAGGCATTAGGACCCAGAGAATTCCACTTCAAGTCAGTAGGTCTTATCAATCCTGCTGCTCAGGTATTTGTTTGCATACATTGAGAAAGTAACTTGATTCCTCTTGGATGCGGATAGCGGAGATCCATCCCTGTCAGCTATCCCATTAGCATTTTGGCTAACACAATCTCTTGTGTTACTCCTCATTCTTTTTGCTGATACAGACTAATACGGCTACCACTCTAAAACAATCTCTTGCCACTCTGGGACTAACAGAAGAGACGTGATTTATCTTTTCTGCTTTGAAACCACATCATTCCCCAAAAGCAAAGAATATGGAATATGTTACAATATACCTGCAACCAGCATCCCAGACTCTTCCTGGGTCTGTACAGAAATCTGCATGTAGAGTGAAGGCTTTTATACCAGGAACTTTAACCCACATTACACATCCTGGCAGCGTTTCATGTGTTTCACAACATGGGGCTTAACTGTCATCTTAGTTCTAAGAACGAGGAGTACGTGTCGCACCTTAGAGACTAACAAATTTATTTGAGCATAAGCTTTCGTAGGCTAAGACTAACACGGCTACCACTTTGAAACCTATCACTATCTTAGTTCTAGTATCTCTCCATCTAGTGAATGTCTCCCCATTGATTACCATCTTCCACTCCCACTGGCTATGACATTGTTCTGCACCCAGGAGGGTGCAGCATGACTTGTAGACAAAGGATTGGGGTGTAAATGGTTCAGTGTTAGCCTGTCTGCTGATGGCCTATAATGTTACGTGATTCCCTCTCTCCCTCCCTCCCTCTCGCAGTCATACAGATAATTCTGTGAGGTTGATGTTCAGCTGACATTTCTAGCACTGTACCTGGGACTCAGTGAGCAACCTGGGCAATTCCAAATAAAGTGACTCTGCTGGCCATATATGGCACACCGCTTTCCCCCATCAGTTTCCCTCCCCACTGGGTTTGGGTCTCAGTTTAGGCCCAGTCCCTGGACTCTGATCCCATTCCATGCCTGTTAGGTTTTCTATCAAACCAAGGATGACTATCCACATAATGGTCTGCCATTTTCACAGCTATAGTAATATCTCTAGGATTTGTGTTTGATTTCAGTTCAGGGTGGCGGAGTTTATAGAACTGTTTTATATCCATTAATTCGTAGGACTCATCGAACATTTTGACCCTCAACCTGTTCCCCGTTTCCTTACAGAACTCCTAATTAGAGTTGAAACCTCAGCATAGGTCATATCCCTTTCTTTTCTGAATTTCCTGAAACCTTCCCCTATGCATACGAAGAGTCAGTTTAAACTTTGTCACAAAAGCTTATTTACAATTATTTTAATCTTTGTAATCCTCCCTTCCCATAAAGGTGAAAATGTCCAAGACCTTTGTCCCAGACAGTACTAGAGGCAGCTACTGTACCTTGTCCTCCTTCCCCACCTTATTCAGTTCACACCCCATTTCGAAAGCAATAAGAAATATATCCATGTCATCCCCCTCCTTAAAGTGAGGAAGGATGAAAGGATGTGGACAAATTGGAGAGTCCAGCAGAGGGCAACGAAAATTATCTGGGGGCTGGGGCACATGACTTACGAGGAGAGGCTTAGGAAACTGGGCTTGTATAGTTTGCAGAAGAGAAGAGTGAGGGGGGATTCGATAGCAGCCTTCAACTACCTGAAGCGGGGTTCCAAAGAGGATGGAGCTTGGCTGTTCTCAATGGTGGCAGATGATGGAACAAAGAGCAGTGGTCTCAAGTTTTAGTGGGGGAGGTCTAGGTTAGATATTAGGAAACACTATTTCACTAGGAGGGTGGTGAAGCACTGGAATGGGTTACCTAGGGAGGTGGTGGAATCTCCATCCTTAGAGGTTTTTAAGGCTCGGCTTGACAAAGCCCTGGCTGCGGTGATTTAGTTGGTGTGGGTCCTGCTTTGAGCAGAGGGTTGGACTAGATGACTTCTGAGGTCTCTTCCAACCCTAATCTTCTATAATTCTATGATTCTGAGTAATTTGGAGTCTATGCCACCCACTAGGAGAGGTACAGGAGGTATGGCTTTACCTACTGGATTAAGGATTTGAAGGCACAGTTTCTCCATCTCGAGCTGATATTGATGTTCCTTGTCCTTCTGTTTCTCCTCATACTAGCACTACTTCTGCTTTTCTTCTCTCTCATATTGATGTTGGTGCTTCTCATACTGGCACTGGTTCTCTTTCTCTTCTTTTACTTATGCTGCTGCTCCCAGTCTGAAAGCTGTTGGATTTCCAGATACACTCTGTCCCTCTTCAGCTGCAGCCTCTCCTGCTCTAGTTGTTGAGCTATCTACAACTCCTGTTGCAGGGGTGTACTTGGCCTTCATAGTACATAGCTGCTGCCACTCTCAGTGTCTTCCCTGTTTCTCTCTAGGGATAGATTCCCAGATTTTTCTCACCTGCTGAAAGTTCCCTGCAGACCTAATCCATTATTCTGCTTCTGGTCATTAGAATTCAGCGAATTAACTAGCTGTGTTTTAGTCTGATCCTCAGTGTTGAGTTGCCTTCCCCTGAATAGCCCAGACAGCTGATTTTTCTTCAGCTGTTTATAATTCATCTTGTCATCTCTCTTTTTGCTGTTCCTTTCCCAAAAAGACTACTGAGTCTTTTCTCTATGCTTTCCCCACTTCAGGTACTTGCTTCACTGATGTTTGCACTTATGCAGTTCACACTCTTACAGATCCCTGCACATTCTGCCACCATATATGCCACAGTCCAGGGCAACTGCACCTGTGTTCTCCCTTTGTGGTCCAGCAAGGGCATCCATTCTGTGCTTCCAGCTGCCCAGCCATTGCCTCTCTTGGACAAAGACACGAGTCTCTTGCCTTCTGACTGGGGTATTTCCAGGCTGAATAGTTCCCTGTGATATCCCCAGCAAAAGGCAGGCTGCCTGAGCAGGCTTCTTTTGCCTTCTCTTCAGAGATGGTTAACAGTGTGATTACCTGAGGGGTTAATCTACCACACAGTGCTTTCTAAGCAAGCACATTTTGTTCCTAAAAGTAAAAGCAATATAATGAAAACATATTAAAAACAATAAAAGAAGCTACTTGCACGGTAATAAGCTTATCAGAGATTACCCCAACTCCAAGAAGGGCTCTGGCAGGTGAGCAGTCCTTCCAACCCATCCAGGAGTTTTCCTGTGGCTTTCAGTTCATAACACCTTCTGCTCAGAACAAGAACACTGTCTTATGGGGCCTCAGTAGGCCAAAGTGCTTCCAATTCTTCCCTAAGGATTGGGGCCGTCTGTGGACTGGCGGTCCTATCCATTTGCTTTATCAGAAAGAAGGCCATGAGTCAGTTAACCAGTAGGCGTTGTATTCAAAAATCCTTTCTTTGTCTATTGGTCCCTGAAGAATCCAGTTTTAACTGGTGTGACCGGAGTCCCGGGGAGCCAGCTGAGGTTACTCAAGGTGAACTGCAAAGAATGGGTCAGACAATCCCCAAAGCTGGTGGATATTCCAATACTTAGATTTACCAAGCCAGCACAAAACAGCTTCTATAATACCTCATTGGTTACCCAGAAGCCAGCAACACAGTTTCCATAAAGTAACCCAGCCTTAGGTCTCCACCCAGACACCAAGTCAAATATGATGAGGATTAGTGAAAATCTTATTCATAATATAAAAAAGTTCTACCAATTCCAAAGGATTGGACACATTACCTCCCATGTTAATGAATATTCCAGATCTTACCCAAATACACGCTTACAGACAATTCTTATTAACTAAACTAAAATTTATTAAAAAAGAGAAGAGAGCATTGGTTAAAAGATCAATATACATACAGACATGAGTACAATTCTTGAGATTCAGATTCATAGTGGAGATGGTGAGCTTTGTAGTTGCAAAGAGTTCTTTCAGAATTAGTTCATAGGTTATAGTCCAATGTTTATATTCAGGGTGATTCCAGGTTAGGACTGGAGATCTCAATCTTGGGTTTAAGTTTCCCCTGCATGAAGCATCAAGCAGATTGAGATAAAAAGGATCAGGACCCAAGGGTCTTTTTATACATTTTTCTAGCAGCCCCTTGACCATACAGTCCAGGGTGAACAATAGGCTTTTGATGTAACCTTCTGTTTCCCAAATCTCACCGGTAATTAACTACATGGATTAACATAAAATAATTCATCCATTAAGCAGTTTATCACAAACTTTAAAGAGACATACAGACAATGACATTATTTCACACAAGATTCATTTAAATATTAATATTCCCTTTTGATATCTGAATCAACAGCTATAGTGACAGACAGGAACTGTCTGTTTACATGGCTATCATTTAACAAGATATGAGTACACACATACAATTAGTATCACCTCTAATTTCTAACAATATAGTTTTGCATTTCAAAATTCTAGCCTGTCTATCATGGAACGGCCCTATTTACCATTCACATACTCTTCTAACGTGACATTAAAGGTTGACTTTGGGTTATTGAGCCTGCAAGCTGCTTAACCTTTTCTGGCCATGTGTCACACTTTCTATAAGATTCGCTGCCGTTATATAACAATGGTAGCAACAATGGTTTGCATGGTCATATCATACTTTAATCAGATAACGTCACAACTGGTTTATGCAAACCTCTCCGGCAGGGAAGGGGAGTGCTTCTCTGGAGATGTTACAACTTGAGTGACATTGACTAATCACTCCCCACTGTTCTCAGTTCCTGGAGGAGCTAGATTCACCCTTCCCATGGATATATGTACTATACCTGGCTCACAATAACACACAAACAATTGCATTTTAATACAATAGACCACAAAGGTGTTAAACTTCGCTCCCAGTGCTCTAGAAGGGGGACTCCAGGAATGCCGCAGGTGCCCTGGTGGGGGGGGGGCAGCCTGGGTGTGCCACCTATGCTTGGGTCGGGGGGCGGTGTGTGGCCTTCTACCCCTGCCTGCCTTCTGGAGACTGACTCTTCCACTCTTTTAACTACTAGGAAACCATCGCTATGGACAAGTGGATCCTAGAAATAGTGTAAGAGGATTGCGCAATATGTTTTGGTTCCATCCCTCCATCCAACCCTCCTCGTCTCTCTCAATTCAAGGACCCCCCTTATGAGAGCCTACTAAAATCAGAGGTTCACAGGCCACTGAGGAGCTACCAAAGGAAGTCAGAGGCAAGGGATTTTACTCCAGCTACTTTCTGATCTTGAAGATAGATGGGGGACTTGCAGCCCATCCTGGATTTGAGACAACTCAACTCGTTCATCAGGAAGTTCAGGTTCCACATGGTGATGCTTATACCCATGTCTCCTTTCCTTTCCACCTAAGATTAATTTGGAGCGCTCAGTTGGAAAGATGCATACTTCCATATATTGATCAGACCTTCATATTAATAATATATTCATTTCTTGGGCAGGGAAGATTGTTACCAGTACAAGGTCCTCCCATTCGCCCCTTCTGCTGCCCTCCTGGTATTTACAAAATGCCTTTCTTTCATGGCAGTGCATTTGAGATGACTAGCTCATAAAGGCTTCATTGTAGGAATCCCTGCATGGTCTTTCATATGTACTTTTTGAGAATCTATGACTGGGAATAACTTGGAAGAAATCATACCTTCCTACTCAGAAAATCCCCTAAGTTGGGATGATTTTGGATGCCCAGTAAGGAAGAGCCCTTTCCTAGAAGAAGGACTCCTGAACATTCAGTTTACTATTATAAAACTGTGAAAGAATCCCAAACAAACAATAATATTGTTTCTTATAGCCTCAGACATACATGACTCTTTATGCTCATTTCAGAATGAAACCTCTTTAGCATTGGCTGGCAAAAATTACCTGCCAAATTCAAAGAGCATTTATATAAAGCTAATTGTCCCAAAAGAGGTATTCCCATCTCTTACCTGGTAGTCACAGTGTGCTAAATAGCTGTGGCATTTGTTCCTCCATCCCCATCAATAACTGTTACATCAAGTTTGTCCAACCTGGGATGGGGAGTGCACTTCAGTGGCCTAACAACTCATTGTTGTTGGAACCACTTTGAATAATGACTCCATATCTATGTATTGGAGATGAGGGCAATCCATCTAGGTCTCAAATTCTTTCTGCTTCACTTAAAGCAAAGTAGTCAAGTAGTCACTGACAAAATGATGCTGTGTTTTATGTGAACAAACAAGGAGGAACTCATTCCACACAGTAGTGCAAGGAAGTTAAAGTACTATAGGACTGATGCATCCATGACAACATTTACCCGATAGTACTTCACCTAGTGGAAAAGGACAACAGCTTGGTCAATCAGCTGACAGAGAGGGGGAAAGCTACAGGAATGGTCTCTAAACCCATCAGTGGCAGAAACAGATGTTGGCAGTGAGACACACAATACCAAATACCTGAGGTTCTGCTCGAGAGCAGGAGTAGGCAGCCTGTCCATCTCAAATGCATTCCTATCCGGCTGGGGAATGGGCCTCCTCTACACTTTGTCCCTATTTCCCATTTTCTCTAATCCAAAGAGAAGTACAAAAGATAAATACTACAGTACCATGGTAATTCTTATTGCTCCAACATGGGTGAGGCAGCAGTGGCTTCCAGACCCTTACATCTCCAAGTGAGGATATGGCTCTCTCCCTGTGACTTTACCACAGGTCTATTCTCAGGAGGTGAGCCAGAGCTTGCACTCAGACCCACAGTCTCTATACTTTAACAGCATGGTCGAGAAATGCTTGTTCATCAGGCATGCAACGCATGCTACTAAACTCCAGAAAGCTATCTATTCATAAGTGCTATGACCTCCAGTGGATAAGAATTGTCTTTTGGGCATCAGATAAAAACATATCTTCATCATCAGCATTGACTCAGTCCATACTTGAATACTTGCTATACCAGAAGCTGTTCGATCTATCGGTATCCTTGCTGAAAGTCACTTAGTTGCCATTTCAGCCTTCCAGTGAACAGCAGACCGAATTTATCCATGACTCAGTTAAGAGATTTATGAAGGGTACAGTGAACATCTATCCACCAGACAAGAAACTCCCCCATCATCATGGGATTTTAATCTAGTCCTTACTAAACTTTATGAGACCATCCTTTGAACCAATGAATGACTGTTCACTGTTTCACCTGTCAATCAAGACCGTATTTGTTATAGCGACAATAGCTGCCAGAAGTATAAGCAAACTGCAAACCTTAGTGGTGTCTCCACCATTCACAGTGTTCCACAAGGACAAAGTGATCCTCCACACACATCCTAAATTTCTTCCCAGCGTAATAACTGATTTCAATCTTAAGTGAATAATTATAGATTCATAGACTCTAGGACTGGAAGGGACCTCAAGAGGTCATCGAGTCCAGTCCCCTGCCCGCATGGACCAAATACTGTCTAGACCATCCCTGATAGACATTTATCTAACCTACTCTTAAATATCTCCAGAGATGGAGATTCCACAACCTCCCTAGGCAGTTTATTCCAATGTTTAACCACCCTGACAGTTAGGAACTTTTTCCTAATGTCCAATCTAAACCTCCCTTGCTGCAGTTTAAGCCCATTGCTTCTTGTTCTATCCTTAGAGGCTAAGACAAACAAGTTTTCTCCCACCTCCTTATGACACCCTTTTAGATACCTGAAAACTGCTATCATGTCCCCTCTCAGTCTTCTCTTTTCCAAACTAAACAAACCCAATTCTTTCAGCCTTCCTTCATAGTCTTCACTTCCTTCATTAGTCTACCAATATCCTTTCCAGACCTTGTGCATTTAAGTGAGTCAGAACTCTATATCCTAGATGCTAAAAGGTCAGAGGCATTCTCTTTAGGTAGTCCCTAGATCTCTTTATATTTTACAGAGAGAATAGTAAGGGCTAGGCTATTTCATCTCAATGCTTGTCTAATGGGTTAGACTGTGTATTAAGGAGAGCCACAGAGCCTCTGTCCATCTTCCTGTAAAGTTTAGTACATATTCCACTAGGGCTAAGGCAGGTTCTTTAGCATGACTTAGACATTGTTCTATTATTGAATTCTGCAGAGCTGAAACAGGGAGTTCTATACACACATTTACTAAACATTGCTTTCTCTTGATTTAGCATCCAGATCTGATGCACCGATTGTTAGGGCAGTACTCAAGACACTGTTTAATTAGGACTATGTGTCCCAGCTGTGTCCTCAGTAGATGGTATTGCTTATCAAACTATCCCAAGAGTGGGAAGGTGTACAGATTACTTGAAGAAGAAATGAAGGCTGCTCACCTGTGAGTGGAGTTCTTTGAGAATTGTACAGTGCATAGAACTGGACTCTACACATTCCCGCTCCATGCTCATCTTTGCATCTTCCTCGAAGTCCTAATTATATTCTTGAATCTGAGGAGGCAGTGCAGGAACTGAGCTGTCTGGAAAACCACACCCTCTTGTCCTCAGAAAGTTCAGGAACAAAAATGAGAGGAGGGGACGGAAGGGGTGCAAGAGTAGTGCAACAGGCACTGCTATGAAGCATTCTACCCATGATCGTGAATGCGTAGAGTCCATCTTTGAGAACTCTAGTTACAGGTGAGCAACTGTCATTTTCCCCTATGAAGTTTTTGTTTAGATCTCAGTAAAAAAAAAACGGAAATCTTACACATCCATTTATGCAGGATTTACTCTTATTTGTAATTCACATGTTTGGTCTTTTCCAGTTTGCCTGAAAATATCTCAAATGCTTTTTTCTTTGTTCATAATTCTTGCCATTGAAAATAAGTTATGTTTATTAATGTGCTAAAACTCATCAAACCTGCAGTTCGCTGTATAAAACATGAATGGAACACTTTTCACTAAAGAGGTAGCAGAGTAGGGAAATATGGTTCCCCAAATGCTTTTTTGAGGTATTCAAAATAGTATCCTTAATAGTTTACTCAAACTATATCACATATGTTTAAGACCTGCTTCTTCCAGTTCAAGATATTTTTGTTTGTTTTCTTTTGGGATCAATTTTTAATCGAGAGATGAGCTCTATGACAAAGGAAGATAGAAGCAGAGCTTGCTTTGCATACCAGGGAACAGAACAGTTATTGGTAGTCCAATTCTATGTAATACAAATTCTAAGTATTGGATGATATATTCCTTGAAGACTTGCACTGGGCAAACAGAATACATAGGGGTAGAATTTTAGTGCACTTTATAGTTGATATTGTCAACAGAAGCTGTGGGTGCGACCTGCCATATAATGTGCAAAAATATTAAAATTAAAAATACGAAGAAGAGAGTTTCTTTGGAGGTATCATTGCAGAGAATTGCACATTACAACACTATAAAATAGATTTCTTTTTTCAAGAGAAGTGGAGAAAATACATAGCAAACTAATTAAAATCCAATCTTCCTTTTTTAGGTCTATGTCTGGGGTTACAATGGTAATGGCCAGCTTGGATTGGGCAGCAGTGGTAATCAGCCAACACCCTGTAGAATAGCTGCTTTGCAAGGCATTCGTGTGCAGCGGGTATGTTTATTATGTCACGTCAAGCCTTTTATGAACAGAAGAAATAGCATGTGGCAAAAGCAGATTCTAAAGGGAATATTCTGCACTCAATGAAGGCAAGGCGTTAGTGGTTTGGTTAAAGACCTAAACATAATAATGAAAATATACATCTGAAAAATGAACTTTCCCCTCCACTAGAGAGAAGGGTGAAAATGTAGCCCAATTGAAGTCAATTGGAGTTTTGCTTTTGACTTCAGTGGAGCCAGGATTTCATCTGAGGAATTTTAGGGATCTTTATAATATATATTTATTTCCTCTTGGAAGGTAATTGGCACTCTCATCTTTCAGTGACATCTACTTCTGTTTGTCAAAGCCAAAGTTTGTTGACCACCAGGCCACACTCCAAGGCTCCCTTGTTCTCCTTGGCTGTTCCTAGGAAGAAGAAAATGAATTTACAAGAGATGGTGCTGGAGAAATCTGTCAGTGGAGGGTTAGGGGGATTTAGGAAAGCAGTCTTTTGAAGATTGGTTCCTAATTGTAACATTGGATGGATGTTTTTTAGCAATTGAAATAAATAAATAAAAATACATAGCTTTCTATCCAATTCCCATTCACAGGTAAGGTCCCTCACAAGAGATAGTTTAGCTGGGAGGGGATGCTAATGGAGAAAGAGGTCCCTAGCATAATTAAGAAAAATATTATTTCCTACTTTCCATTATCTTTTTCTCCTTTTAAGAAAGTGTTGCTGTAATAACAAGTATTGATTTAGGTCCCTAGTATTTACAGTTAGATATAGGCCTTGATTCAACAAAGAACTTAAGCATACTTATGTATATGTTGAACTGTAAGCACATAACTAGTCCCATAGAAGTCAGTGGGACTACTCACATGCTTAAACACTTAAGTCTTAAGTTCTTAGCTGGATGGAAGCCGTAGCATTTAATACTATAGTTAAATGGTACTATTTACAGTAGTTAGCACTACGCTTGGTAGCAAGCACTTACAGCATCAAGCCCATAGTTTCAAACTTTAATTTATGCCATGATACGAGTTTTACTGCAAAATTTGTAAATTCTCCTAGTTCTCTCTCACTTCACCTGCTTCTGAGGTCCCCTTGTTATGTTTCAACAATGTGCCTCTGTTATTTCTTCTTTTGTACATTTTTCATTAACTCTTACTGTGCTCTTAAAAGGTTATTGGCTTGTGAATTTTTTAAAAATATAAGCAGGTTTTCTCACATGCATTTCTTTGCTCAAAATCTCTCACCCTCTTTCTGTTCCCGATTATAGTGTGATCTGTGTTTGTTATTTTTGTAAGTTGTATTGCCTGTGTGTAGAGCCCTACCAAATTCACGGCCATGAAAAATGCATCACAGACTATAAAATCTGGTCTTTTTTGTGCTTTTACACTATACTATACAGATTTCACAGGGAGACCAGCGTTTCTCAAACTGGGGGTCCTGACCCAAAAGACAGTGGCAGGCGGGTTGCAAAGTAATTTTAGGGCAGTTTCAGTATTGCCACCCTTACTTCTGTGCTGCCTTCAGAGCTGGGCAGCCAGAGAGTGGCAGCTGCTGATTGAGGGACCAGCTCTGCAGGCAGCAGCGCAGAAGTAAGGGTGACAATACCATACCATGCCATCCTTACTCTGTGCTGCTGCTGGTGGTGGCTCTGCCTTCAGAGCTGGGCTTCCAGCCAGCAGCTGCCGCTTTCCAGCTACCCAGCTCTAAAGGCAACGCCACCGCCAGCAGCAGTGCACGAGTAGCAGTACCGCACACACACACACACACACACACACACACACACACACACACACACACACNCACACACACACACACACACACACACACACACACACACACACACACACACACACACACACTCACTCACTCTCCTTTTTGGGTCAGGACCCCTACAATTACAACACTTGTGAAATTTCAGATTTAAATAGCTGAAATCTTGAAATTTACAACTTTTAAAATCCTATGACCGTGAAATTGACCAAAATGGACCGTGAATTTGGTAGGGCCGTACCTATGTGTTTATTCTCTTGGATATAGAATCAACAATATGAAAATATATTTATTTGTCTGAATTAATTTGCTGGTAAGTAAGATGAGATTTTTTTTTTGTTATTCATTGTAGGTTGCCTGTGGCTATGCACATACATTAGTGCTAACAGATGAAGGTCAGCTGTATGCATGGGGAGCCAATTCGTATGGTCAGTTAGGCACTGGCAATAAAAGTAATCAGTCTTACCCTGCACCAGTTACTGTTGATAAGGACAGGTAATATTTACACTATAATAATCAGGCATAAATAAAAATAATCTTGGAAGTGCTGCGCAAAATCACAGTGACTTTTTTTGGTAGAAATCACTTGTAATTGCTAGCTATGGTTATTTCACAGACCTAAACCTAAAGAGATTCTAATGTTGGATGACATTTACATCTGTAAATTAAAATTTGACCTGGCTGGAAACATATGCATTGCCATGATAAATAGATGTGAAAGGGAGACTACAAATTCTGGGGCTGGCTGTTTCCTGCCTCTCTCTCTCCTTCAGCTGCATCTACTTCTCAGAGTATTTTATGAGTTTTAATTGTATGCTGTCATTGGTGCTGTGCTGCCACTTCAGTATACTGAGTCAACCAAAAACAAGGCTTATCTTTTTATAATTTATTTGCTATCTTAATAATAGTTTACCATTAAGATTGATCAGACAAAAAATGTGGAAAATGTCAGAAGAGTGGATATTTACAATTTGCCTGTAGCTCTTGCATTAAATACTGCTTATATGTTTTTATTGTCCTTGATTAGCAAGGGGAAGGCTGGAGGGAATTAAATTATATTTCTGACTGAAAATTTAGCTTTTACAAATTTCTCAGTCTTAGTTCCTGATAATCAGTAATAGAATAATTTCTATGGATAATGCAATACTTTGTGTTTCTATCAGTAGAAATGTGAAAGTGTTCCTTACTAGAGTATATTAGGGTCTTGTTGAATAAACCATTTTGGTTTTTCTGCTGTGAAAGTCTTTAAAAAAGTGTAATGCTACTCTTACAGTTGTTTCTGTCTCCACCAGCTAGAAGGAAGAGGTAATTGCTATCTGATATTGTGTGGTGTTATTTCCTCTTAATTTGCTGCTTTTTTTCAAACATCAGTGTTTATTTTTTGCTTAAAACACTTTTGCCGCAGTCCAAATATGTTTAGTACCTTTTAATAAAAATGTTATATATTGCCTTCATCGGTTGTTGGCCAAATCCTGTGTTCCTTATGACCATGGGAGTGTTACCTCACACTAAGGGCTGCAAGATTTTGTCTTAAATATATATATACACAACTTCACCACTAATCAGACAAGTTATACTTCAGACTGCAAAACAGTGGATTGTGTAACAATTAATGTGATGGGAGTTTTGAAAACCTAAAAATCAACCTCTAGGGTTAGTGAAGCATCTTAACATAGCTAAAGTGTGGGGGGTAATGTTCTTTAATTAGTGCTTTCCTTGGGTCTAGGCCCTTCATTTGGAAAATGTTCTAAAAAATGGCCTACAGAATAATTTAGTTACTACATATGCATGCATATTAGTTAGAAGTAATGCTAAGAATAGGTGTAATGGTTGCACTTTGATGTGGTTTTAATTAAATAGTAAAATATTCAATGATAAATCTGATTTGCTGTTTTCAGGGTGAAAATTGAGAGGAGTAACTAGATGCTGTATATGTACAAATAATGAACAACCTTATTTTCAGTTGTCTTGCATGCTGTGGAAACATTTTGTCATTTATGGTGAGGGGCGGATGGATGGGGAAGGGGAATATATTCCCATAAAACTTGAAATGCATGCAAGCCTACAGAAGTAGATATGTGGTAGTAAGCTTTCTCACTGCACTTTGTCCTTATGCCAGTGTTTTTGTTTGCTTGTGAATTTAGAGTTATAGAAATTGCAGCCTGCCATTCTGCTCACACTTCTGCTGCTAAAACCCAGGGTGGTCATGTGTATATGTGGGGTCAGTGCCGTGGCCAGTCTGTGATTCTTCCACACCTTACACACTTTGCCTGCACAGATGATGTGTTTGCTTGTTTTGCTACTCCTGCTGTGACATGGCGTCTCCTATCAGTAGGTGAGCTTACCATATTTTTTGTTGTTGTTGCATCCTAATCTTTTTTTAAAAATTTGGTGCATAAGAAAGGATAAATGCATTTGAAAAATAGACTTCAGTAATATTTTCCAGTTTAAAATTTTAAAATTAACCTACAGCCTGTAGAGCTTGTAGTTGGCTCTGCCCTGGTTTCTCAGTGTCTCTCTCTCCCAGGTCTGTCTACTTGGAGTGCATGCAGCAGTCTCTGCCCTGGCTGATCAGGGTTTCTCTCCCAGACCTCTCTGCGTAGAAAGATTTCACAGTCTTCACCTGGTTCTCCTTGTGGGTTCTTTACTGTCAGCTTGTGGCCCCTGTGGGAATGTCTGTGTGCACTGACACCTCAGCAAGATTTGTGTATGTGATCACAGTTATTTCATTCACTGTCTCTAGTGCCAGCTCTGGTGCATGCACCTCCTATGCATTTGTGCTGTCAGACACCTTCTTCTCCTGCCCATTCTTTTGGCTCCTGCATTTCTTCCTGCAGTGTGTCCACCTCATCAAAGGGCAAAATCTTTTTATATGGCCTGTAACAGGTCGAGCACTCACTGCCACGGCACCTCCTGCTGGTCAGTCCGGGAATTAGCTCATTCCAGCCTCAGAGCGCCTCCTGCTGGCCGGTGTCTCTCCTGCTGTCATTACTTGTCTTTCATTATCAATCTCCACCACTATACTTGGGCCCCGCATCCCTCCCGGCCTGCGGTGCCCCTTCTCCTGGGTACTGCCCGCAGCAGTACTCCCACACTCGGGATCCTCCCCTTCCCAGGGAACCTCAATCCCCTAATTCTACCTTGCCTCAGTGACCCACTGCCAGTCTTCATCTAGCCCCTTCCCTCAGGGGCAAACTGCAGTCTGAAGTGGTCACTCATCATTGGCCAGGGGGTTGGACCTGTTGCCTCTTCCTCCCCTGGCTGCCTCCCCGCAGCCCTAGTACCTCCTCCGGCCCAGACAGTAAGGCCTTGGCCTGGGGATTTTCCAGACTGGAGCTCCCCCCAGCTCTTCCTGCCCTTCCCCAGCACTGCGCTGTCCAAGGTACCCTTTTCCTCCTTCAGGCAGCCAGGTCCATCTCTCTCCAAGGCTGGAGAAAGACCTTCTGGAGAAAGACCCAACCTGGCCCTGATTGGCTGCCTCTCAGCCTTTTCTGATTGGCTCCCAGCCCTAGCCCTCTCCAAGGGTGGGCTTTTAATCCTTTCAGGGCCAAGAGCTGGGATCAGGGCATGGCTCCAGGGGATGAGGGGGACATGAACAGAGGTAAGGGGGTTGAGGCCGGGGCCACAGCTGGGGGCGGGGCGAGGCCAGGAGCAGAGCTGGGGGTAGGACAAAGCTAGGTGGCGCTCCCTTCCCGCCCCCCATGAGGGCTGGTCTGGGCCCTCCATGCCCCCCCAAATGTTCCTCCGTGCCCCCATCCCAAAGGTGCATCCCACTGTTTGTGGACCTCTGCCTTAGCGGGCCCATCTGACGCCTTTCCCTTCAGCATTTGTGACGGCCAGGCTTATTTGGGCACTGTTGTGGCTGTGAGTCCTCTTGTTGCCCTTCAGTCAGGAGTTGAGTTTCAGCAGAGCTGTGCTGCTGCTGCTGGGCTAGAACACTTATTAATTCCTCTATTGTCCCCTTGTTTCAGGGGTTGGTTTGAAAAGACCCCACTTCTAGTACCAGGTTGTGACGGGAGATACTCACCTCTCGTGAGTTCTTCCTGTCATCTGGTTGTGGTACTGCTATCTTTTTTCTCCTGCTGCCCTCTTTGGTTGTCGACCTTGCCTAGTAGGTCTTCAGTGGCTCAGCCCTCTGGCAGCCTTTTGCCCTTCAGTGCAGCCTTTCTAGGCAGGCCTGAAGGACCCACCTCCACTGCTCCATCCTGGGGCAGGGTGCAGTAGGCCCATAGGGCCTACAGCACCGGGCCACAAAGTGCCTGGTACACCCCATCACTCCCATCCTGCATTATCAAGGAAATATTTTGTCAGGAAAGCTTTTAGCCCATTATCCCTACAGTGAGTCAGCCTTGAAGGTTTTCATATGGGCTTCCATAGTAGGAGACAAACAAGTTCTTTGCTCTGAACCATTTGTGTCCAGCTCGTTCTGGAATATTAGCATATTTGACCATCAATAGCTAATTTATTTACCTACAGTTGCAGTTCATTTATCCTCCATGTAACTGTTTCTTAATTTTTAGCCTCAGTAAGGATTTCTGATGGACTAGTGTTACACAGAGGTTACCCAAATCCAAAACTCTTGGTAACTTTACTCTCTGCAAGGTGGTATCAGGATAAACCCAGGGAGATGTAGTGCCTCTGTCTGCTATATGGCTGACACAAACAAATCAAAACCAAGTGCTTTCACTTAAAGCCAGCACTTTATTAGTCTCTAGCATTCTCACTAGAAAACCTTTACTCAGAGTCTCTGCTTTATTTAGTCTCAAGCACATACAAACACAATAAGTTATAGAGCAGCCCCAAACAATAGTTACCTATGGTCTGGAGGGGTCTCAAGTGGTCAAATGACAAGTTTCCAATGGCCCGCTACCCACCTGTTGCCAGGGATTCCAAGAGATGTCCAGAAAGTCAAATCCAAATTCCTTAGACTCCTTTTATGTTAGTAACTGCTACAGTTACCTCAACAACATGTCAATCAAAGAAAAAACATTAAGCAAGTACTTTTTAAGCAGTTAGTTATACGGATGTGTTTTTGCAGAGTCTGCAGTCTCATGGGCCCCAACACACACACACCAGAAGTCAAATATAGATAGACTTCCTGTTTTTCAGAGACACGTACCCCAGCATATCAGAGAGGACACAGTCAGGCCCATTCCTCATGATCGCCCCTTCCTCTTGGCTTTGCCTTAGTGATGCTAAGGCTGGTAAAAAGGCCTTACAAGTGCTACTCTTTGCAATAAGCAATATAATTGATAGTCCATCCTAAAAGTTGACTGTGCCTTGAGCACCTGGTTGGATGCTAAAAATGCCCCTCGTATCTTGAACATCCTCTAGGGTCATGTACTTCAGTATGGCAGTTCAGAACCTCCCTTTGGTTGAAGACTAGGTTCTCTTTCTTGGTGTTCTACTTTTAAACCTACACTCTCAGTATTTCCCTTCATTTGGAAGTGAGTCTGTTGATCAACCGTAGCATTTTGACTATCCTAGACTATCTGTTGGATTTAAAGACACAAGGTCT
This sequence comes from Trachemys scripta elegans, assembly GCF_013100865.1. Classification (NCBI taxonomy): domain Eukaryota; kingdom Metazoa; phylum Chordata; order Testudines; family Emydidae; genus Trachemys; species Trachemys scripta. Next base: position 289,327,026 of record NC_048298.1, on the reverse strand, counting down.
CTCAGTGAGCTCAGTCAGAGTACATTTTGCCTCTATCACAGCCTTCCACTCACTCATCAAGAGTGTCTCAGTTTTTGCTTACCCTACTATGACCAGATTCCTTGAAGGCTTATACAACTTATTTCTTCCTGTATGGAACCCAGCCCTCCAGTGGGACCTTAATTTGTTTCTCAATGTTCTGAGGAAATCCCCCTCCAAACCAATGGCTACCTGCTCTCTCCTTCACCTCTTCCTCAAGACTTCATTCCTTATAGCCATTTTTCGGCTAGGCGAATGGGAAAACTAGGTGGTCTCATGGCAAACCCACCATCTTCTACAGATATAAGGTTTCACTACATCCCCATCCTCGCTTCCTCCCTATGGTCTCTTTGGAATACCATATTAATCAGGAGATCCATCTACTAGTGTTCTATCCAAAGCCTCATGCCTCCAAGGGGGAAACCAGCCTACAGAGACTAGTTGTCAGGAGGGTTCTTGCCTTATCTTTTGCAGAAAGGATGAAGGGACAGCCCATTTCCACACAAAGACTGTTGAAGTGGGTCTCGGGGTTGCATCCTAATATGCTGTGAGATTGCTGGAATACATCCCCCTCATTGAATGACAGCACACTCCACATCTATAGCCCTCTTAAAAGATGTTCCCATAGCTGAAATCTGCAGGACTGCAATTTGGTCCTCCATCCATATGCTTGCCAAGAACTAAGCTTTCTTACCTGCTTCCAGAGTTGACATGATGTGGTCCTCCGAACGGTCTTGGATCTGCCTCCTCAGCACCCACCTTCACGTTAAGTTTCTGTTTGGGAGTCTCCTATGGTGTAGCACCCATAGGGGCATATACTTGAAGAAAAGGGAGAGGTTACTTACCTATACAGTAATTTCTGTTTTCCAAGATGTTTTGTCCTTATGGGTGCTCCACCTCCCGCCCTCTTTCCTCTCTGCTGTAGAGCCTCAGGTTTCGCAATTGAGAAGGAACTGAGTGGTGGCAGGTCTGCACCTCCCTATATGCCCTTGTATGGGAGCATGAGGAACTGCTCTGCCCAGGCATGGGCCCATGGACGTTGATTTACAGTCTCCATTCGAGAATACATAGGAGCATGGTGCAGCACCCATAGGGACAAAATATCTGAGGAAATCAAGTTACTGTACAGGTAAATAATCTCACTATCAACCTAGCTATTACCTGTCGAGGGGGTTGATTAACTACAGCGGTAGAAAAACCCTTTCTGTCACTGTAGCAAGTGTCTACACTACAGCAATACAGTGGCACAGCTGCAGTGCCATAGCTGTGCTGCTGTAGCATCTGTAGTGTAGACAAGAACTTAGTTGTATAGACTCTACAGGATGCCCAGCAGTCAACGATTTAAGTACACTTAATGGTTTCATAATACCTCCACAGTGGGTTTGACCACAGAGAGAGTGTTCTGAAAGGTCTCAATTTATTTGCTGGGAATATCAGTGCACTTGATTGCTTTTTTCAGAGTAGCAGCCGTGTTAGTCTGTATCTGCAAAAAGAACAGGAGTACTTGTGGCATCTTAGAGACTAACAAATTTATTAGACATAAGCTTTCGTGGGCTTAAGAAGCCCACTTCTTCGGATGCATATAGAGTGAAACATATATTGAGGAGATATATATACACACATACAGAGAGCATGAACAGGTGGGAGTTGTCTTACCAACTCTGAGAGGCCAATTAAGTATGAGAAAAAAATTTTTGACGTGATAATCAAGCTAGCCCAGTACAGACAGTTTGATAAGAAGCCATACCATCAGGGGCTCGTTCATCTGCACATCTACCAATGTGATATATGCCATCATGTGCCAGCAATGCCCCTCTGCCATGTACATTGGCCAAACCATTCAGTCTCTACGCAAAAGAATTAATGGACACAAATCTGACATCAGGAATCATAATACCAAAAACCAGAGGGAGAACACTTTAACCTGTCTGGCCATTCAATGACAGACCTGCGGGTGGCTATATTACAACAGAAAAACTTCAAAAACAGACTCCAACGAGAGACTGCTGAGCTGGAATTGATATGCAAACTAGATACAATCAACTCAGGGTTGAATAAGGACTGGGAATGGCTGAGCCATTACAAACATTGAATCTATCTCCCCTTGTAAGTATTCTCACACTTCTTATCAAACTGTCTTTACTGGGCTAGCTTGATTATCACTTCAAAAAAAATTTTTTCTCTGACTTAATTGGCCTCTCAGAGTTGGTAAGACAACTCCCACCTGTTCATGCTCTCTGTATGTGTGTATATATATCTCCTCAATATATGTTCCACTCTATATGCATCCGAAGAAGTGGGCAGTAGCCCACGAAAGCTTATGCTCTAATAAATTTGTTAGTCTCTAAGATGCCACAAGTACTCCTGTTCTTTTTGCAAACAAACTCTCCCTAATGTTCTAGCTTTAAATTTTTATGCTCATGCCCTCTACCTTGAAGTAGCAAGGCTAAGTTTAGATGTAAAATTAGTTTATACTTGAAAACTACATTATGCTGTAATATATGTGTGTATATAAAAATCACTAGCTGGCTTTTATAAAATCAGATCTATTGCAGTTCTGTATATAATTCCCATGGCTAAGAGCAGATTCTTACTTTGCTAATAGGACTTTTTTCTTATCATACCTTGTGTGTCCACGTTACTATTAAATACAAATGCAGCAGTTCTTTTGAGAGAGGCCATATTTTAAGATATATATAAAATAGGTTTTTGTGTCTATATATAAAATCTCTGACTTTCAGGCATGTGTATCATAGTCTTCATTCTGGAAATTACCAGAATATCCTGCTTGGCTCCTTAATTTTCTCATATCAGGAAATACAGCACACATGACACAATCATCCCTCAGCCCTGCCTTGCACCTAAATAGCTATTTTCTATACTCTTGTTCTCCTATTGCTGAGTATCTCTGACTAAAGTTCTGCAGTCACACCGACTTTCTTCACTATAGATTCACTCTTTTTCCTCTTTTAGTTCTGCCACTTTCTTAGCCAAACAGCTTTCTTGCTCCTCGTAGTGCGTCTTGCACCTACAATCCCAAATACTTTTTCACTGCATTTGACTCCTTCCTTAAACCTCCACCCTCCTGTTTCCTGCTCACTCTCAATAAAAAATCTTAGGGATATCTTCAAAGAAAAAAAGTCAGTAAGATACAGAGGGATTTCTCCACTCCACTTTTTCCACTATATCCATAGTGCACTCACCTCTGTCACTGTTGCCCTGCTCCTCCAACCCCTCTTTCTGCCCAGGTGACCCCATCTCCTCTCCTCTTGTAACTTTCCCAGCTCTGCTCTCATTCCCTCTTTTGGTGTTCTCCTCAACCTGTCTTTCTCATCCAGTTCCTTTTTCTCCCAGTACAAACATACTTTGGTCTTCCCTATTTTAAAAAAACAAGAACAACCACCCTGGACTCTTCCCCCACTAATACTCAGTGTCTCTTCTCCTGTTCATCTTCACACTAATTGAACATGCTTTCTGCAATCACTGTCTGGAGTTTTTAAATTTCCATCTTGACCACCTATAGTCTGCCTTCCATCCTCTACACTCCACTGAAACTGCTCTCACTAAAGTCTCTCATGACCTCTTTCTGGTCAAATCTCATGGATTGTATTCTGTCTTTGGGTTTGTCTACAATTCCGGCTAAATCGGCACTGTTGCGATTGATGCAGTGGTGTCAATTTAGCGGGTCTCGTGAAGACAAGCTAAGTCAATGGCAGCGCGCTCTCCCATTAACGTCTGTACTCCACCTCCCCAAGAGGCAGAAGGTAAGTTGGTGGGAGAGCATCTTCCGTCAACATAGTGCTGTGTAGACACCGCTGTATATCAACCTAAGTTACATCGACTTCAGTTACGTAACTTACATAACTGAAGTAGTGTGACTTAGGTCTACTTACAGCATCAGTGTAGACCAGCCCTTTATTTTCCTTGACCTCTCTGTGGCTTTTGACACCATCGACTGCTCCCTACCTCTTGAAATTTTGTCCTCTGTTGGCTTTTGTGGTTCAGTCCTCTCATAGTTCTCCTTTTACCTCTCTGATTACTCTTTCAGAGTCTCATTTGATGGGTCATTCTCCTGCCCGCCCCCCCCCCCACACACACACATGCTCTGTCTGTGGGTGACCCTCAAAACTCTGTCCTTAGTCTCTTCCTCTTCTTCCCATCTCCATCTGCTCTTAACTGCAAGCATGGTTTTAACTACCATCTTTGTGTGATGACATGCAGATCTTCAGTTCTACTGATGAATTATCTCCCTTGCTTGTCTTTCTGACATCTTTTTGGATGTTCAGTCATTTTCTTAAAGGAAACGCGTCCAAAACTGAGTTATTAATCTTTTTTCAATCTCTCTTCTATCTACACTTTTGCCATCGTTGTGGACCACACCACAGTCCTTTTCACTCGGGCATGTACCTTGAGTGTCAACTTTGACTTTGCCCTATCACCTAGACCCACATATTCAGATCCTTTCTAAGGCTTGGTCTACACTACCCCCCTAATTCGAACTAAGGTACGCAACTTCAGCTACGTGAATAACGTAGCTGAAGTTCGAAGTACCTTAGTTCGAATTAGTTCGAACTTACCTTGGTCCACACGCGGCAGGCAGGCTCCCCCGTCGACTCCGCGGTACTCCTCTCGGCGAGCTGGAGTACCGCAGTCGACGGCGAGCACTTCCGGGTTCGACTTATCACGTCCAGACTAGACGCGATAAGTCGAACCCAGAAGTTCGATTTCCAGCCGTCGAACTACCGGGTAAGTGTAGCCAAGGCCTATAGCTTGCTGCTTTTTCTTTCATGACATTTCATGGCTTTTCCTCTGCTCACACAGCTAAACTTTTGTCCGAGCCCTTGTCATTTCACATCTTGACTATTGCAGCCTCCTCTTTTCTGGCATTGAATACTGCAAACTTGCTCCCTTCAACTCTTTTTCAAAATGCTGCTGCTAAAATAATTTTCTTGGCTCATTTCTGTGACCACGTCATCCCCCTCTTTGTATCCTTCCACTGGCTCCCTCTTCACCTGTGCATCAAATACAAGATTCTTGTCTTTATCTTTAAAACGCTTCATAACTTAGCCCTACCTTTGCTTCCTCTGGCTGACCAATTCTATAGAGGTCAGCAGGTAATATTTTAATGGCACACATTTATATTTGCAAGTAACTCTGTTGTTTCTGGCTTCCACAACAAAATGCTGCAGGCATTATTTTGATCTATAACAACATATCAGTTGAACATCAGCCCTTCCAAGGGGATGTACTTGTTACGTCAGACAACAGTGAAGGTGTGTTTTGTCCTGTTCATTAAGTTGATGAGGAAACAGAAAAGCAGGCAAAGTATGTGGTATTTTTAAATGTTGTGATAAATCTGCTTAGTGCGCTAAGTTATATGAATTTCAAACTCAATCTTCTAAAACCATTTGAGTTTTCCTTTACCAATAAACATCTACTTTCAGCTTGTCAGTTCTTTTTAAAAATAAACATATGCAGATATTAGCTGTAAAAAGTTGAGCAATTATTTAATTTTAACCTTGTAAAGAAAATATACACTGTATTTTTTCATATATTACTGGCATATATTATAGGAAAGGGTGAGGAAGTGTAAAGCTTTTATTTGTATGAGTTTTAGCTGACTGTATTTGCTCACAAGTAGTAGAGACCTGAGTGAACTATGCAGGCCATCCTAAATGAGAGCCAGTAAAACTTTTAACCACACTATCATATGATGTATATGCCACATTACCGAAAAACTATTTTAGAAATGTTTTATTTTAAAAACACCATTGGGAATTTTTTATTTATCTTTCTACCTGTAAATCCAGGTGACTTAGTTACCTTGAGTTCAATTGTATAAACCCAGAGGTAGCCAGAACATCCTTTAAAAATAACCTAAAATACTTCTTCTAGATATCAAAATGTCCTCATAATGCCATAATATCAAATCCTGTGTCTTGGGTCGTTCCAGAGCTAATAGTAAGTCTTTAGGTCCCATTGGGGAAACTGGGTATCTCCCATTTCCTACTACTTGCCTTGTAGGCTGCAAGATATCAGACTTTAAATTTGTGACATTTAGTAGAGAAAAGCTGTTACTATCCCTGGGAAGAGGAGGAAATATTTTTATGACGGGTTTGTTTGTTTTAAAAGAAAATGGCTATTTGAAGCTGCTGAAGGGGTTGAAGTATTAGAACTAGTCCATGAGAGATGGATTTATGGACAGACAGCAGATGAGGATGTCAAGGCTATATGATAGACTTGTCAGAGAGGTATCACAGAGGACTGTAGTATGTATATATGTACATACATGCGTAGACATACAGAATTTAATACATGCAATGCTTTTAAACAGCACCACTGAAGCAAGCTCATTTTTCCAATAGCTGTATAGAATTGTTAGTGTTTATCTGTAAGGCTGTTATATTGAGGACACTTCACCTGCACTTATGGATGTATTCACTTGTTTTGCTATTCTTGATGTGAAATGGCATCTCTCATAGTGGAAGTATTTAAAACAGAATTTTTTTCTTTTTTAGCAGATTCCAATATGATTTTATGTTTCTGGTACATATGCCAGAATAAATAATTTGAAAAATAAATAAAAATAAACTTTCTGATAAAATAAGTAACAAGTTTAAAATTTAAACAAGTAAAAGTAACTGATAATATGTACTACCGATTGTAACATTAAACTTCTGAGACTGTTGAGATTTTTCTGGATGGTAGGCAATATTCCTGTACTAGGGTGAAACTTATCTGAGAGATACTAGGTGGAACTCTTTTTTAGTTGAGATACGTATTTGTTTGGAGTGGATAGTCATGTAGGAATTGTAGTGACATAGGCTTTACTCCCTGTTCTAGAGGTCCATACTCTAACATTATTGTTGTGTTACTGGTCTTGAGTGGAAGGTTGTGTTTATGAACAGCATTGCTTTCATTGATATGCTGACTTAAAGCCAGGAATCATGAGATATGGAACATTGTTATTTATTCATCAATAACTCTTAAATACCTTTGTTATCTTAGAACCTGATGACCACCTAACAGTAGCCCAATCACTGAAGAAGGAATTTGACAACCCTGACACTGCAGACTTGAAGTTTCTAGTGGATGGAAAATATATTCATGTTCATAAAGTCCTTCTCAAAATTAGGTAAGGAATTTTCAAGGAATAACATCAACACTTTACTCATGCTGAGTAAGGCCTTGGCTACACTTACCAGCTAGTTCGACGGCTGGAAATCGAAGTTCTGGGTTCGACTTATCGCGTCTAGTCTGGACGCGATAAGTCGAACCCGGAAGTGCTTGCCGTCGACTGCGGTACTCCAGCTCGGCGAGAGGAGTACCGCGGAGTCGACGGGGGAGCCTGCCTGCCGCGTGTGGACCAAGGTAAGTTCGAACTAAGGTACTTCGACTTCAGCTACGTTATTCACGTAGCTGAAGTTGCGTACCTTAGTTCGAATTGGGGGGGGTAGTGTAGACCAAGCCTAATACTGTTTAATGTTGTTGATATTTGGTTTCTTTCCTGTGTGATTATGAGCAGGCCTTATGCTGAAAACCACCTGCTTTTCTAAGTATTAGCCTAATTTCCTCCTCCCCTTCCTTTTGGATCCAAAAATTTCATAGCACACTGCCTAATCCTGTTGCCTATACTCTTTACTTGCTCTCCTCCAGTCTGGCTTCCACCCTCTTTACTGCGTCTAAACTATCCTGATCAAGCTTGTTAAGATCTTTTCCTTGCTAGGAAAAAGGAGCACTTATCTGTCTTCTTTCTCTGCTGCCTTCTCCTTAGTTGATCACCTTCTCCTCCTTTCCTTTCTTGACTTCCACACCTGGGGCCCTCTGGATTCTCTCTTCCTTCATCTCTTCTTTATCACTTTCATTGGTAGCTCTGCATCCTCCCCTCTCACCCAGGAGTTCGTGTTTTTCAGGTTTCTGTCCTTGGTCCCTTCTATCCTCTATTTCCAGCTGGCAACATAATCACCTCCAATTGTTTCAAGTGCTGCTTCTCTGGATGCTTCCCAAATGTACATGTCTACTTCCAACCTATCCCTTTCTGTCCAATCTCACATCCTGTATGTTTTAGTTATTTCTTTGACTAACTTGGTGGGCCTGAATTTCAGACTGATCTCCCTTTGTGTGTTCACAACTATTTGCAGGTTAATAGCACTTTCCAATCTAACTGATTGATATGCAGATGTTATTAAGTTGTGTAAATTCCATTAAATGAGTCTGCATGTTATTGTTAGAACAGATTTTCATATGATGTTATTTGTGGAAGCAAAAAGCATAGCACATTTTCAGAATATCTCCAAAACTGGTCACACAGTAGGTTAGTGGCAAAACTGGAAGTAGAACCCAGGTCTCCTGACCCCCACCCTAATGTCTGGTTCACTTGACCATACTGCTTCTCATCCCATCTCCACTCTCTTGATAACTCTTTTTTTCTTCATCCTCTTTAATTTTACAATAATTTGCCCCTTCCTGACTAATGTACCTCCTCTGCCAAAACCTGCTTCTTGCCTTGATTACCATCATCGCTTCTCCATCTTCCTTTTCCTCATCTTGAATCCTTTCACTGATTTCCTGGATGTTACTGCATCAAATTCAAGCTCCTTGGCTTCACATTAATTAATCTTGCCTCAATTTACATCTCTGCTCTCATATCCTAGTACTCCACTACTTCCCTACATTGTTATCTTTTCTCCATGTGCTCCTTTCATCTCCTGCACTCTGATACATACCTTCATTCTGCCATCTTTGCTTGAAATGGCTTGTTCTTCTTTGAGGTATGTTGTCCACACAGATTCCACTCTAGGTATGCATTTGGGATCAAATTTCTTTGAAAGCCATGTCTGCTGGAGCTGCACCCCAGCATGCCCTTACCCTTGGCTTTGGTGGATGCATGTGCTCAGCCGCCATTCAGTTCCTTCTTACCACCTGTGACTGTGAGATGGAAAGCCTTCAGTGCCCAGGCCTGTTGAATATTTGATGCACCTTGCTTTAGGAAGTGTTTTCATGAAAAGTAGTTGGTTAAGAGTTTAGGGTTTTGTCATAGACAAACGAGTTAGAACCTTTCTGAATTCTTTGTAGATTTTTGTAAATAATTGCCTTTTCTTTCTCACCTCCAGGCTCAAGATAACTGCTTGTTAATCACCTAGAGTGGAATCTGTGTGGACAATCACTTAAATGAGAAAGAACAGTTACCCTGCAGTAACTGTGGTTCTTTTTCGAGTGTTTGTTCACGTTGATTCCAATCAGGTGTGCGCACGCCACATGCATGGTTGCTGGAAATTTTTCCCCCAGCAGCTCCCATCGGATCGGCTGTGGAGCCCCCTGGAGTGGCGCCTTCATGGTGCTCAATATATGATCTGCTGACCCGGCGCCTCCTCAGTTCCTTCTTACCACCTGTGATGGTTGTTGGAACCGCGAGTGGCTTGCTTACAAGTTCTATTTGCTTCCCCTAGCTTTCTAGTGTAGGTTATGTTAGTAGTTTATAGTTGTTCTGGTTTTTATTAGTTAGTAGTAGTTCTGTTAGGAGTGGAGGGTTTCCCTTCCACCCCGACCTTTCCCCCTGGGGACCTTGGGGTATGCTGATCCCCGGGGTTCAAGCCCTGCAAGTCCTGCAATAAGCCAGGCCAATGGGCGACCCCCACAACACTTGTTTAAAGTGTCTGGGGAGGCTCACTAAGCCGATAGGTGCAGGATTTGCAAGGGTTTTGGGCCCAGGACCAGAAAGGAGCAGGATTTCAGGTTGAAACAGCTCCCTCTGGAGGCGGCTCTTAAACCACAGCCAACCTCAGTGCAGCAGGACCCGACACCGAGCAGAGACTCACAGCACCGCCGTCCCCCGGGCCTAAGACTGTGAGAACTGCCTGGGACCTGTCCCACTCTCTGGCACCGCAGAAGAAGCACGCCAAGCAGGGTAGAGGCGGATCTCCTGTCAGACCCTCCCCTGCAGTCTCGACCAATGGGGCGCGTCCCAGAGAGGAACACCTGGCCCCAAGACCCGTGAAGTTGGCTTTGGGAACTTCAGACATGCAAGGTGTACAATTGTGCCCGGGACTGTTGGACTCCCCAATCCATATGGTAGAGGAGGTGGGACTACCGTGAATTCCGGACACCTTCTAGGCCGCGTGGGACCTCATTGCCATGATGGCACCGTGGTCTCCGAGTCTCCGCAACAAGCCCCCTGCAGTGCCAAGGGTGCTAGCCATGGCAAGCCAACAATGGTGCGCCCGCCTGCATCTCTAGGCCACTGAACCCCGGCACCAGTCAAACTCGCAGCACTGGTCCATGATTGCGGAGGTCCTGTTCCCAGCGCTGATCATCATCGCGTCATCGATCCCCTCGATACAGATCGAGGTCTCGGCACCAGTCCCCTTCCTCGCAGCACCGCTCACCTGGCCAGTGCCAATTGGCACCGCCATGGCCCTCTAGATCCCGGTCCCTGTCCTCAGAATGCGGGGTCTAGGTACTCACACTGGAGCCAGCACCAGTCAACGCATTGATGGCCCAACACGGGTACAATGCCATGGTCACCTCAATTGCAAGGACCGGCACAATGGTCTTTTTGGACTCCCTGGGCATATCACCAATCCCAGGGTACCTTGTCCAAGGGCTCCTGGTCGTTGGCATCCAAGCCCAAGCTGCCAACGGCCTTGGCCAGCCGCCCCACACCCAGAAGTGCTGAAGGGATTCCGGTTACAGCACCTTCACCGGCATAGACCCCTGCCCCTACAGTGGAACAGGGGATCATTGATCTGGAACAGCAGGTCAAGCAGGAGGTCCCCATGGACCAACAGGCCCAGGATGACCCCGTTCCCCTGCCTGCATCCTCATCCTCTTCCCCAGACGAGGCAGTAGCGGAAACTTCGGTCTTAGGATGACCACCCATAGATAGTCGCGTCCACCAGGACCTACTCTGCAGGGTGGTGCGCAACATGGGCTTGCAAGCCGAGGAGGTGGTGGAACATGAGGACCCAATGCTGGACATTTTGGCCCAGAAAGTCTATCCCGAGTGGCGCTGCCACTCATTAGGATCATTCAAAACACCACCAAAATTGTGTGCCAGACCCAGGCCTCCATCCCCCCAATGGCCAAGGGAGTAGAACGCAAATACTTCATTCCCAAGGGTTACGAGTATCTATACTCTCACCCGCAGCCCTGCTCCTTGGTAGTGTCTGCGGTTAATGAACGTGAAAGGCAAGGGCAGCAGGGACCCACGCCTAAGTCCAAGGACTCTAAAAAACTTGACCTTTTTGTTAGAAAGGTCTACTCCATGAGGGGGCCTACAGCTCAGGATTGCTAATCAGCTGGCAGTCCTGAGCAGATATAATTTTAACTCATGGAACTTCATGCTCAAATTTAAGGAGCTAATACCATCAGAGTCCAGGGATGAGTTTGGGGCCATTGTGGAGGAGGGCAAGACAGCGGAACGGACCTCTTTACAGGCCTCACTGGACACTGTTGACTCGGCGGTGCGTGCCTTGTCCTCTGACATAGCCATGAGGAGGACCTCATGGCTTCAATTTTTGGGCCTACGCCCCGAGGTCCAACAGACCCTGCAGGACCTGCCCTTTGATGGGACAGGATTATTCACGAAGCAAAGAGACTCCAGGCTACATGGCCTAAAGGATTCGAGGGAAACGATGAAGTCGCTGGGGATGCATACCCCAGCTACTCAGTGAAAACACTTTAAACCTCAACCTCAGCTTAGGCTACCTTTTCTAGAAGACGAGGTAGGAACGGAGGCATAAGCCGTCCCAGCCCTCGTCATCACAGGGCCAGGCATGAACCTCCTTGGCCTCCAAGCAGGTGTTTTGAAGGTGCGCCAGGGGACGACGTGCCAGACCGTATACCGGAACCTCAATCCTACTTTCAGAATCATCTATCCCACTTCTACCGTGCATGGTCCCAAATAACATTGGATAGCTGGGTTCTCTGCATGGTAGAAGTGGGATATTCTCTCCAATTCTGCTCTTCCCCTCCCTCCCATTCCGCTTCCCCATCCCTCTTCGGGGACCCTTCTCACAAGCAGCTCCTTATCCAGGAGGTGCAATCACTCCTCGCCATAGGAGCAGTGGAGGAGGTTCCTCAGGAGCTAAGGGGCAAGGGGTTCTACTCCCGCTATTTTCTAATACCCAAGGCAAAGGGGGGTCTCAGACCCATTCTAGACCTGCACAGCCTCAACAGGTTCATGGTGAAGTTGAAGTTCCACATGGTCTCCCTGAGCATGATTATTCCTTCCCTGGATCCGGAAGACGGGTATGCCGCCCTCGACATGAAAGACGCGTACTTTCACATAGCTATTCAGCCCACGCACAGATGATTTCTGCAGTTTGTAGCCAGCCACAAACACCATCAGTTCATAGTCCTCCCCTTTGGTCCATCGACAGCCCCCCCGAGTGTTCACCAAGTGTATGTCGTTCGTAGCAGCCTTCCTCCGCAGGACGCGGGTGCAGGTATATCTTTACCTCGACAACTGGCTACTCAGGGGACATACCAGTGAGCAGGTGGAGTCTCAAGTCCGACTAGTTCGAGCGACTTTCAAGAGGCTGGGTCTCCTGCTCAACATGAACAGGTCAACCTTGTCACCAACTCAAAGAACAGAATTCATCGGTGTGGTGCTGGACTCGGTGCACGCAAGGGCGCTCCTGCCAGAGACCCAATTTCAGACCATGAAAGACATTATCCAAAACCTCAGGAGGTAGCTGACCACTACCACGAGGGGATGCCTGAGTCTCCTTGGTCACATGGCAGCCTGCACTTATGTGGTATGGCATGCCAGACTGAGGCTCAGACCACTTCAAACATGGCTTGTGTCTGTATACCACACGGGGCGCAACAGCCTGGAATCAGTGGTCACGGTGCCAGAACAAGTAGTTGAGTCCCTCCAATGATGGCTCAACCCTCGCACAGTCTGCAAGGGAATCCCCTTCAACAGCCCCCAGCCCTCCTTGTCCCTAATAATGGACGTGTCAGCTCTGGGTTGGGGGGCACATCTGGGAGAGCTCCAGACACAGGATTATGGTCGCAGGATGAGCTCTCCCTGCATATCAATATCAGAGAGCTCAGAGCAGTATGGCTAGCATGCCAAACCTTCCTATCCTGGCACCAAGGCCAGAGTGTGCGGGTAATAACAGACAACACCACGGCCATGTTTTACATCAACAAGCATGGTGGAGCCTGCTCTTCCACCCTATGTCAGGAGGCCCTTCAGCTATGGGAGTTCTGCATAGAACACATCCAGGTGAATGGAGTGGGCTATCTCCCAGGTGTGCAGAATGAACTAGTGAACCATCTCAGCAGATCGTTTCACAATCACGAGTGGGCCAGCCATCTGGATGTCATATATTCCATCTTCCAAAAGTGGGGTTTCCCCAGGTCAATCTGTTTGCCATCAGGAGCAACGGGAGGTGCCCAATGTTCTGCTCCTTTCAGAAACACAGCCCAGGTTCGATCTCGGATGTGTTCCTGCTCCCTTGGGGAGACCATCTCATGTATGCCTTTCCACCATTCCCACTCGTGCACAGAGTACTGCTGAAAATCCGCAGAGACAGAGCTGTAGTAATTCTGCTGGCCCTGCCAGCATTGGTACACCACACTTCTGGAGCTGTCAGTGGACACTCCCATCGTGTTACCACTCTACTCCGATCTGATCACGCAGGATCATGGTTGCCTTCACCACCCGGACCTCCAATCCCTCCATATCAAGACTTGGAAGCTTTATGGCTAAACCCAATGGATCTCCTGTGCTCAGAACAGTAAGAATGGTCCTAGTCGGCAGCAGAAAACCATCTGCCAGGGCCACATATCTGACCATGTGGAAAAGATACACTTGCTGGTGTGCTTAACGTCACACTCCTCCACTCCAGGCGTCTATACCACTCATCCCGGAGTACCTTCTGCACCTCAACCAACAAGGCCTGGTAGCGTCATCCATCAGGGTACACCTTGCTGCTATCTCGACCTTTCATCCGGGGCAGGTCTGGACGCTCCATATTCACTAACCTTATGGTAGGACGTTTCCTTAAGGGCCTGGAACGGCTATATCCTCAGGTTAGAAAGCCTCTTCCGGCATGGTACCTTAACCTGGTCCTGTCCAGATTAATGGGACCCCCATTCGAACCACTGACGACTTGCTCCCTTCTCTATCTGTCATGGAAGGTAGCCTTCCTGGTCGCCATCACATCAGCCAGGAGGGTGTCAGAGTTAAAGGCCCTTACCTTCGACCCACCCTACCCGGTCTTCCACAAGGACAAGGTGCAACTCAGACCTCACCCGGCCTTTCTCCCTCTGGTAGTTTAACAATTCCATATTAGCCAAGACATTTGTCTACCTGTCCTTTATCCCAAGCCACACAACAATACCCAAGAGCAAAGGCTGCACTCATTGGATGTTCGGCAGGTGTTAGCATTCTACATTGAGTGCACAAAGCCGTTCAAGAGGTCGAACCAGCTGTTTGTGGCCGTGGCAGACGGCATGAAAGGACTCCCAGTCTCATCTCAAAGATTATCTTCATGGATCATGGCCTGTATCCTCACATGGGCCAAGGTCCGAGACCCGCCTCTTAAGGCTCATTCCACAAGGGCACAGGCCTCGTCAGCTGCGTTTCTGGCCCAGGTCCCGATATAGGAAATCTCCAGAGCAGCTACTTGGTCCTCGGTGCATACATTCACCTCTCACAGTGCCATCACACAGCACGCTAGAGATGATGCAGCTTTCAGCATAGTGGTGTTCTAATCAGCGATTCCTTAACTCCGACTCCACCTCTGGGGTAGAGCTTGGGAGTCACCTGATTGAAATTGACATGAACAAACACTTGAAGAAGAAAAAATGGTTACTCACATTCTTGTAACTGTTGTTCTTTGAGATGTGTTGTTCAGGTCCATTCCAATACCCACCCTTCCATCCCTCTGTGGAGTAGTCGGCAAGAAGGAACTGAGGAGGGGCCAGGTTAGCAGGGTCAAAATATTGAGTGTGATGAAGGCGCCACTCCAGGGGGCTCCACAGCCAACATGACGGGAGCTGCTGGGGGGAAAATTTCCAGCACAACCTGTGAAGCAGATTCCTGAGAGTCCTCAAGAGGCGCTTCCCGCTAGTCCGGGCTCCTGTCCTACAATGGGACCTTAACTTGGTTCTTTCTAGGCTCACGGGCTCACCCTGTGAGCCTATGGGCTCCTGCTCCCTTTCCCACCTGTCATGGAATGTCGCTTTCCTTGTGGTGATAACATCGGCGAGACGAGTGTCGGAGATTAAAGCTCTGACATTAGAGCCGCCATATATGGTGTTCTACAAGGACAAAATCCAACTGCGACCCCATCCGGCCTTTCTGCTGAAAGTGGTGTCTTCCTTCCTAAGTTAAATATTTTCCTCCTACTAATTATTGCTTGTTCATAAAATAAACATCAACTTCTTTACAGGTAAGTAATCCACAGATCCATACATTTGGCTACAAGACGATGAAACATCAGATTAATAGCTTCATTAAGCCATATTACCTCAAGGTATAACTATTATCACACTTGGCTAAGAGGATAACATGCATGTAACACACCATTGCTGAATGCTTCCCTTTGCGAGCATTATCAGGAGTGCCTTACCTTTAAGAGATCCTTTTTATTGCTGCATTTTTATAACTCAGTGGGATTTTTTTTTGCCTTGTTCTGTAAGTACTCCTAAAACTAAATTGTGAGATTGATGGCTACTAGCATGTGGTGGTAGTGGTAGAATGGTGGGCAGGCCCTGTTCAAGTGGGAGAGGCCAAAGGCATTCTGCCTACCGAAAAAGATGTATCCTTAGGCACCTGGGGATTGCATGGATGAGCAGCAACTGCTATTCCCTTTAAAAGATGCAGCGTGCACTCCCCCCTTTCCAAATTCCTGACCACAAATGCAGAAGAGCTAATGGGCTCTACCCATGTTCTGCTCCATTGGAGGTCACTATCATTGCTATGACCCCCTACCTTGTGCTCAGAAAACAAAGGTACAGGATTTTGGCTGCCCCTTCAAGTCCCACATCCCTGCACAATAACGCGAGAGAAACCAAATTATAATTCCTGAGTATTTTATTGATTTGTGATTTTATGTTTATATATTTTCATGACATGAAAAATGCATAACATAAAGCAAAATATATAGAGAGAACAATTTAGACCAATATAAAAGGAAGGTAAAATAACTGATAAATAAGTAGATTTTTGTTTTTAATTTATATGGTAGTAGTGCTCTCTGTGCCATGTAGACCTATGTGCCTACCCATGAAGATATAACAAGCAGGCTTAGTTGTAAAATCTTCTGACTAAAAGAAAAGCAAATTCTAAGGTAGGGCATATAGACAAGATACTGGAGGAAAAAAGTCAAATTAAATTGTGTTTATTCTAGGACAGGTTTTAACGGGGGACAGATAAAATGCTTGGTTACTCAAGAATCTTCAAAACAATCCAACAGATTTAACAGCTGATTAATTTGGGCACTGTCTTTCCAGTATTGTTGGAGCCATAGCTCAGTGGTTGAGTATTGTAATAACATTCTTTTAGAAACTGGAAAAAGAACCTGCTTTCCAAATACGTTGGTCCTGTTGTGTGGCAGAATTGGGGAATTATAATTCAGTTAAGATGTATAATTACAGGCATAATCTGGATTTTTAAATGCAAGTATTAAGGCTGGTTATTGTAACAAAAAGATGGTCAAGGATATGTCTAAGATTGTTCTGGCTTTAATATTTTAAACATGGAGAATGAGGAGTTTAAATTAAATTTAGAAATAAGGGCTAGATGATAACATCAGAATAAATGTAATCTACAGTACTGATAACATGATGTAGCTAGAGGGTACAGAAGTTTGGAAAAACAAATCTTCAAGAATAAGAATTGTCTTAATTAATCCTAAAATGTGTTTGCAAAAGGAGGCAGGGAATAGAATAGTATAATACTTAAAATATAAATCATGTAAAAGAATTACAATGAGTTTAATGGACTCCTCCCTACCTCGTCAAAAAAAATCTGATGGTATTATCACAGCATTATATATTTTATTCTCCATCTTTATGATTGATATAGACACCTTACTTGTGTTAATTTACCAAACTTAACTATTCACCATGTGTGTCTTATTTTTGTTCATTAGGTGTGAGCATTTTCGTTCCATATTAAATAACAATGATGATGATATTATAGAAATGAGTGAATTCTCTTATCAAGTTTACCGAGCCTTCCTGGAATATCTGTACACAGACAGCATCAGTCTCCCTCCTGAGGATGCAATAGGTAATTGGCATAAATTCAAATAATGTCAAGTTACTGTTAGGAGAGAACTTAAAGTTTGTTTTAACAGGTTCTAGAAAGATGGAGTTGATCATGTTCATTGTTATTTTACTATCCTTTAAACCTTCTTTTATGCTCCATTGCATGTACATGGATGAGGTGATCCATGCAGCAGAGAATCGTTCAGGAGGAGGAGGATGGCAAAGATGCAGTGGAAGAAAGGGGCAGAGTGAACGGGAGGGGAGGATGAAATGAACAGCAAATGTAGACTGTATTCAAAAAGGACCATCATTTCTCATATTTAAAACAGTTTTAAAAAGACCCTGATACCTTCTTAATATTATCTTTCCATTTGATGTAGTTGCCACAGACATTATTTGACCCCAAATGGGAAGGGAGCTGGCCCAGATCATCACTGAAGAGAGGGGAGATGGTTCACTAAATAATCGCTATTAAAATGTGATGCAAACTGCAAAAAAGATGGAGCACTTGTGTCTTAATAAGTGTGAACTCTTCAATTTGCATAAAGCCTTTTTGGAGGTTTTGTGTAAAAGTGGATCATGGAATCAGAGAGAAACAAACTGATAAATCTGAAATACAAGTTTATATGGCTTGCATAAAGACAACCAAATATCTGTGAATTTTCTACCTAATTCTCAACAGGACTGCTAGATTTGGCAACATTCTATAGAGAAAATAGATTGAAAAAGCTTTGCCAGCAAACTATCAAACAAAGCATTTGTGAGGAGAATGCAATTGCTCTTCTTTCAGCTGCAGTCAAATATGAAGCTGAGGTATGGAAAACTTTTATTTGTACTAGAAGTTCCTTAGTGTGATAACTGTTTTTCGGGACATGGAACTATTTATGTTAACTATTTTTTGCAATTAATGAACCATCACACATGAATATTGTAATCAACTTCTCTGGCTTCCCTAAGCATGGACATTTCCCCTTTCAGTCCCTACAAAATGAGGCTGCTAATGTCATCTTCCTTACCCTTTGACTCGATTGTGTCAGTCCCCTCTTTGAATTCTTTCACTGTCTCCTCATCTGCTCTGGCATGACATTTAAGCTTCTCATCACCACTTAGTATATAACTCTGCCAAAGCCACTTATCCACCTTTGAGTTTTGCATCACCTTCTGATCATGTTCGTCCAATGTACCTTCACTGACCATTTGTCAGCTTTTTGCACAATCCTCTCTCTACCACCTTCCACCTTTCTATTCTTGGATTGTGAGCAGGGAACGTCATTCTAGAATGTCTGGAAAGCACCAATAGTGTAATGGGCACTACTTAAAAAAAATGTTTTATTTGCAAATATGCTAACATTTTATTTTGTGAAAGAAGTTTGCCTTTTCTTCATTTTTCAGTACTATTCGGTCTGCAAAATATCTGTAGTTTGGTATTTACAAAATACTTGAATATTAATTTTAGACTTAATATATCATTTCAACCTGACCAGCTAGTTAAGGAAGGTCCCTTCATGAATACATCAAACTCCCACAAATACTAACACAAGTTAAATATGTGCATTGAGACTAAATTTGTTACTGGCCAAAACATTGCCAATCCATTGATTCCAGTATAATAGCAGGTTTCTATGCATCCGAAGAAGTGGGTTGTAGCCCACGAAAGCTTATGCTCTAATAAATTTGTTAGTCTCTAAAGTGCCACAAGTACTCCTGTTCTTTTTGAGTATAATAGCAGTCTGCTTAATTCAGTGGTCAATTTGCCGCATCTGGTTGATAGGGAGCCACGTATGTGAGTAAATAGGTGTGCTGACTGAACACCACAAATATTCAGTAGTGCCAATATCTTGGTTTATTAATTACTTGCAAAATCAGTTAAATCTGTCAGCTTGGCAGGTTTTTATAATTTACAGCTTCATCCTTATTAAGAAATCAAGTCACACTGGGAGACCCAAAGGATGGCGCTGAACTGAGATCTTTTAAAATGTTTATTATTTCTTTTATTTAGTTTTGCCTTTCTAAAGAAGCCTGTAGGGAGGGATTTAAATGAGAAGAATGTACATACCTGGTGAAGCTGGATTGGTAGGCTGTCCATGAATAGAGGGCAGTGAGGGAGAAGGGGAAAAAATGGAAGTAGAAGAAGGGAGTGTTGAAACTGTCATCATTGATGATATGACAGGATAAAAAATGAGCTATAAATTGGGATGCATTTGTGCAGAGCTTGAAGATGAGGAGACAAGAAGTGTACATTTAATATTGAGGGGTTGGAAGATGTGGGGTGGGGGAAGTGACATCGTTGAATTGACAAAAAAATAATTTTGTCTGGAGGCAGAGCAATGTGGGGAGATAATGGCATCTCCACCAACCTCACTAAGTAATCAAAGCAGAAAATGACCAGGGCATTAATAATTGTAACATTAGGACCAGAAAGGAAGGGTCGGATTTTTAGTGTTGTGGACACTGAAGTGAAAGATACTGTGGTGTGGGGAAGCGCAGCAACTATTACTCTTAATAGGATAGGTTTTCATTTGAAGTTTGTTATAGAAACTTAAAAATAGACTGCCTCACCTTAAAAATATTCTACACCTTTAATTCTACTTGTCAACATCAGAAAAGGCTTTGATCAACCTGTTTCACTTGGAACTATTACAAGTGAAATTATGTGTCATGCAACATGTAAAACTAGCCTGGACAAAGCGTCCGTGAATATATTGTAGGAAACAGGTGGTGATGGGGATGGACTGGATGACCTCATGCATGTTTTCCAGCTCTACCTTCTATGATTCAGTTTTAATTAGCAACTGTAATATTCTTTCAGAAATTTCGTATTGTCCTTTAGCACAGCCATTGATTATAAACTGAAGGAGGTAAGCACTGTTAAAACTACAGAAATAGTGAAAGTATAGGATAGTGTGTCAGCACCTTAGCTGCAAACACTTTGTAAGGCTACAAGGTGCAGAAATGTAAAACATGAAATTTCTCTCTAGAAATCATCAGTTCATAAAATAAATTGATTCCATTGACTTTACCAAAGATAAATGCATCCAGAAATAATAGTCACAAATAGGACACCTTTGAAAATTGTGGAAATGCTTGCTGAGGTATTGTCTGTTTGCAGGAGTAGTTCTATGCAATTGCTATTTTTATAGCACATTTCTAATGTACTGTGTGGGCTGGATTGAAGATTAATTAGCTGTTATTTATACTAGAAATCAAAAGTTACGATTTCCTAACCACCAAAATTATTAAATGTCATTCCCTGACTGGCCAGTGAAGAGATTTTTTTCAGTATAGCAGGGAAGCAACCTCCCTTAATTTTCTTTTAGACAAAGATTGTAGTACTCCTAGGATTCCTGGAATATAATCTGGAAAGAAATCTAAACTGTCATTACATTTCCCGTGCACACTCTTACCCCCTACCCTTGCCACTTTCTTCTGTATTTTTGGCATTTCCTGTTCTTCCTCTTTTTTGTTGTTGTGTCCCCCACCACACACACACTTTTTTGTGGTTCCATGCCTTTTCCCTCTGGGCATTTTCCCCCCACTTTATTCCCTTTTTCTTTTTAAACCCACTTTTATAACTGTTGGTCTCCTTTTTCGGCTTTAATTGCATCTCTGCAGAGGCAGCAGACTAGAAGCATTTAACCCATGGAAGGGACTACAAAGGGAAATGAACTAGCGTCTTTGAAACTTCCCCTCTTCCCTCCTGCCCAGTGTGCAATACTTGTGTACTTCACACAGAGGGAAACTGACTAGGATTAGTAAATTTCTTTTTGCAACAAGCTTCAAAGAGGTTGCAGATTGTGAATCATGATGTCAAAATATTGCCTTGTGGCTAACTCTGTCTGTAATGTGCTTGCTGCAAAGGAGAGACTAATTCCTTTTCCTTCTGCAGAAGTTGTTTACACAGGAACAAGCTACAAAAGGGATAGGTCTCAGTGCATAGAGAGGGAATGCTGCCACTGCGAGAAGGTTGAATGGGCAAGGCTCACTGAGTGCAGTTACTGTTGCATGGTCTACAGAACATATGACAGTCATCCATACTGGGTGTACCTATGCTGAGAATTTTCAGAAAACCTCACTATTGATCTAACACTTGTACCAGTAAGTCTAGGACAAGACAGTTATTTTTACCATCATGTCTAATCCAGCTGCTGTTTTTTCTCTGCACGTTACGAGATACACATTCAGAGGTCAACGTAAAAAGAACAGGAGTACTTGTGGCACCTTAGAGACTAACAAATTTATTAGAGCATAAGCTTTCATGGACTACAGCCCACTTCTTCGGGTCCACGAAAGCTTATGCTCTAATTTATTTGTTAGTCTCTAAGGTGCCACAAGTACTCCTGTTTTTTTTGCGGATACAGACTAACACGGCTGCTACTCTGAAAAGAGGTCAACGTGTATATCTACATCCTTGTGAGGCTAACATGTCCTTTCATGACGTTAAATATTCAGGATAGAGGAGGCAGTTAATTTGGGGTCCCACAATGGCTAGAAAATAAATTATATTTTTGACAAATTTTGCAGATGGCCGCTGTTGAAGTTAATGTGGGTAAAGGAGGGAAGGAATCATTAGCCTTTTTCCAGGCATACACTAGGAAAATTGAAGGCTTTATTGTTATATGATGCAATTATTTCTTTTTGAGTGTACAAATAACAATTTTTAGAGTTATTGCATATGGTTGCACCTTTTGCATTTTTATATTGTGTCTACCTTCAAGGTGAAATACAGAGCTGACCAAATTATGTTAGCTGTCTCCTGTTCATGTTTGTGACGTGATCCTGATTTCTGGTCATGCATAAGGATTCATCATATAGTTCATATGAACAAATTTCATCCTGTTGTTTTTGAGGTGGTCACTCAGATTACCAAACCCACTGCAGACTAGTCAGTCACAGGGTATGCTAGCTGGTTGGATGATTGAAACTTTTTAAACAGGAGAATAATGAATGACACATTTTCAGTATCAATCTTTCTACTAAAATTCATAAACTTTCCAAATTCATAAACATTTTTGCAGTCTTCCACATATTCTAAAAGCAACCCCATGAACAACAGTGGAGTGAAGAGAAACAGTTATTTGCTTTAATTGTGATTTTTTGAGATGTGATGCAGATGTGTATTCCACTTAGGTATGTGCACACCCAGCGCACCAGAGCTGGAGAATTTTGCCTAGCATAATTCTCATAGGAGGACAGCGCTAGCGCCTTATGGCTAGAGCCCCTTCCCTGGCTATATGAGGCAGCGCCATCCGACCCTCCTCAGTTCTTTCACATTGAATAGCCAGAGAGTAGACCCTGATGCAGAGGAGACAGAGGGTGGGTCGTGGAATAAACATCTGCATCAAATCTTGAAGAACCACAGTTACAGTAAGTAACTGTTTCTTCTTCAAATAGATGCAACCATGTATTGCCTTTAGGTGACTCACAAGCAGTACTCCCACGGCATTGGGCTCGGAGTCTAGCTAAACAAGGACCAAAGGACTGCCTTCCCAAAGTTTGCATCTGTTCTGGATGCCACGATAATGGCGTCATGGTTTGTAAATATATGTATCGACAACCATGCATTAGTCGTGCAAATATCCAACAGCAAGATGTCACTTAATAACACTATTGACATAGCTTGTGCTCTTGTAGAATATTCTCGCTCCCGTAGCGGGTGTGTAGCCAAAGCCATTCATATTCAGTCTTGATGCAGGAAGTTATCCACTTAGAAATCCTCTGTGAGGAGACTGCCTGTCCCTTCATATAGTCTGCATACAACATAAACAGATGAGGTGACACCGGAAAAGGTTTAGTCCTGTCCAGATAGAAGGCCAGAATCGTCTGATGTCCAGTGTGTGAAGATGCTGTTCCTCCTCAGGCAAAGAATGCAGCTTAGGAAAAAATACAAGTAAATATACCACCTGGTTTCAATTAAAGACACATGAATGGATGAATGAAAGACTGAGAGCGCCGATAAGCAAAATGCTGAGCTAAGCAAAAGGCCCGACCACTGAAGATGCAGCAAATACTCCAAGAGGTCAAATACTCCAAGATACTAGCCAGCATCAGCTGAACTCTGCGGGCCACATTGAAAAACACTTCCCCTTTGCCGAATAGGCTATCCTAGTAGAGGGTTTTCTACTACTGAGTAGGACCCTGTCAAACAACCACCGAGCATTTCTCTTCCTTATTCAACCATAGAGCAGCCACGCCATGAGATGTAGAGAGCTGAGCGTGGGATGCAGAGTGTGACTGTGATTCTGCATGAGCAGGTCAGGATGGACAGGAAGGGATACGGGAGGCTGAATCGACAGTGTGAAGCGGTCGGAAAACCAGCACTGCTTTGGCCATGCCGAGGCAATGAAGATGAGTTTGGCCCCTTATACTTTCAGCTTGAAGATGACCTGTGGAATGGTTGGAGTTGGAGGAAAAGTTTATAGAAGAGCCGACTGCCAGATGAGGTGGAAGGCATTGGTCACGGAGCCTGGACTGAGGTCCCCTTGAGAGCAGAACAGCCAGCATTTCCTGTTGACCCTTGTAGCAAACAGGTCGCTCGATGGGAAGCACCACGCTGCAAAGATGACTCGCAGAACACTGGGCTTCAAAGACCACTTGTTGAGGGAAAAATTCCTCCTGAGATGGTCTGCAAGATGATTCTGGACCCCAGGCAAGTGATTGGCTATCGGAGTTCTACTCCTGTCAATGCAAAACTGCCACAACCTGATCGCCTCTTGGCAAAGTACCCTGGAGTGTGCTACCCTTTGCCTGCTCACATACTACATTCCCGGCCCCAAGTATGCCAGTGCCAGAAGTGGTGTGGACCCCAAAGTCAGAAGCAGTACCAAAAGAGCTAATGGTGCCGAGGTGAAGGATGGTGAAAGTCACCCTGGTAACATCTGCAGTGCCAGCTGCAGTGGTGCTGAGAAGTTTCCTGGTGCCCAGGACTCTTGCACTGAGCCCGGTACTGGTTCTGTTTCCACAGACTATGGAAGGGGAAATACTGGCTGCACTGCCAATAGACCCGAGGGTTCAGTGGCCCGTCCAGCCAACAGGGCTATAAACAATGCAGTCCTGGACCAAAGGAGAGGTCAAGATGGAAAGTCAGAGGAGGATGGTAGCCACTTGGTACGATGCCAATATGAAAACAGTCAGTGCTGGCATCTCCCTCGTCAGTACCGAACTCAATAGATACCTCGGGGCCAGAACTGGAGTTGATGATACAGGTCTCTAATGCCCCTACTCAGTGCCGGGGAGCAGTTAGAGGCATCCACACCATCCCATGCGCCGGCACTAACTCCATGCCAGTCCACGCTCTTCCTGGGGGAGGCAGGAGAATCCATGAGACCTGGAACAGTCTCAATTTGGTATTATGTGAACTTTTTCCTCAGCACACTCAACAGAGAATGGCTCCTTCCCCTCCCCCCCGCTTCAGAGCACGAGGCAGTAGCACTCTTGGATCCCAAGGGCGATGACCTCTGATCTGACAAGGCCCTCAGTGCTGAAGCAGGCCACGTGGCCTGTTTGCTAAAACAACACATGTTCAAAGCTCCCTATACACCTGAGTGCGTTTCATGAACAATCTACAGACCGAACATTGCTCCTTGACATGGGCCTCACCCAAGCACAGCAAAGACTGTATGTGGGGATCATTATTAGGAATCGCTCCCACACACAACAGGCAATGTGTAAACCCTGGTGAGGGCATCACAGGGGAATACTTAACTACATGCAACTAACTCTAATCTAAGGTTATGACTAATTACATACAACTAGAAAAAACACTAAATTAGTGACAGAGTGTGAGGTTAAGACCACACACAGCTCCAACTCCAGCCTGGGTAGTAAGAAGGCTCTGAGGGGGGTTGGAATGGTGCCGCCACACATAACCAGGTGAGGGACTATGGCTGCAAGACGCAAGTGGTGCCCCTCTATTGCTCCTGCTAGGCAAAATTCTCCAGCTCCAGTGGCCTGGGCCCACTCACACCTAAGTGAAATACATCACTGCAGCTACTCTAAGAAGCCCAAGTTTACGCATGACATCATTTGGAAATATTTTCATATTTGTCTTTCTACTTTGAAATCTAAGGGTAGGAATGCCTTCCTTCCCTTCACCCACTCTTCCCTTTCCATCTGTCTTGTATCCTAGGTTGGGCACCCCTTCACTCTACCCCTTCTCCAACATACTTTTACTGTGCTACTCTTGCTTCAATCAACTTGCTGTTTTCAGTGGATGGGCAGCATCCTCTTTTGATAGTTAACTGAGGTTTTCAGGAAGCGTGAGCTTTGAGTTGAGCTTTAGGAAGAAGGATAGCCGGATGTCAGCTCCGTAACCAATCAAAACAGTAGCAGCTGCCTTGACAAGTTTCTGGCCTTGCTATTGTAATGTTTTGTTCTAGGTATTATTTCGCATTTGTAAACATTCATGTGGATATTGTTGGGATGAAACAGACAGCCAAGATGTGAATGCTCACTTAAATTTGTAATATCTTATTGAATAACTCATAACCTTATTTTGTTCCTAGGACTTAGAAGAATTTTGCTTCAGGTTTTGTATAAACCACTTGACTGTGGTTACACAAACGACAGGCTTTGCAGAAATGGACCATGACCTCTTGAAGAATTTCATTAGCAAAGCAAGCAGAGTAGGAGCATTTAAAAACTGAAGAATGCTTGCTGCAAAGGAAGATACTTTCATCATGGGAACACTTCCCCTTTGAAAAACTTATCAGCACTCAGAATGCCTGAAAGAAAACAGGACAACATCCAGTAAAGTCAGTGTCACTGTTGATGGGCGGATTTAGTAAGCTTCCAGTTAGCCTAATGCACAAGCTTTGTGCAGACGGGTATGGTATAGATAAACAATAGATATAAACAATCTGCCAACAACTTAGGTTTAAAAAAAAAAATCCTAATGGAATAATTAAGTTTTCCGTTAAAATCAAGTGGACTGGTCACTGTTTTCCATTTGTATTCCTTGTTTTCTTCCTTGAAATATTTTCAAAAACAGTTCTTTAACATCTTCATCTGAGTTTACTGGATAGCATGAAGCTGGCTGTTGCTAAAGCTTCATTATGACACCTTTAAGGTCAATCAAAGTGTGCCACAAGAAGGTTCCTTTCTGGTTAATTTCTCACACCCTCTAGAGAAGTGTTGAGATAGACGCTTGTTTTGCTAAAGATAGGATAAAGGAATATATCATACAAATCCCTCTTAAACGAGCCCCTAATGTAAAGAAAAAGCCACTGAATGGATACTTTGTAAATTAGGAGCAGCAAAGGCTCAAGAGAAGACTATGCTGAATTTATTTAAGTATGAAGGACTTATTTTAAAGGGCTAGTTTTGAGTTCTTGGCTCTTAAAGTCATTTTCTCAGACGAAAAAGAATTGGTTATTTTTCCCAGGGACTTTACCTCACCTTTCCAGTGGAACAGTAACTTCTAATTGGTTTTGTCACATAATGAGTTATTTCACTGTTAGTTTTGCTGCTCAGAAACACACCTCTTCACCTGCCATGAAAAAGAAACTCAACAAAAAGGAATTATCAGTTGACTTTTCTACTGGTATTTACAGATAAGACAGGTACTTGACATGAATTATGTGTGGGGGAGGAGAGATAGGGAAAGTTATAAATCAATTCAATGATGAAATCATGAAAATTAAACTCAAAGTCTTTTCAAGTGGTAACCAGGTGCCATTCAAACACTTGCTAAAGCAATAGGTGGAGGAGGTTTCAGTATGCTAATGCTTGCGTGGAAAGACTTTTGCACTGTGGTACAGGATACTGAGATTATAAAATGTTTATCAGTTTTGGTTTCTGTTATGATACAGAAGATTAATTTGCGTGTAAATTACTTAATCTAATTTCTGTTAAAAGAATAGGTGAACTGGCTTTAAAAACTGATGAGCCAGTGGTTAGGACACGACCCTAGCCTTGCTCTGTCATAGACATCCTGTGTGCCCTTGGGCACGTCTACACAGCAGCTGGGAGATGTAATTCCTAGTTCTGGTTCCATACAGCTGCTAGCTCTGCTCCAGTTAGCACCTAAAAATTGCAGTGTGACCATCCTGGTGTTACCCCAAAAACAGACCCACGGTACCACCAGAATAGCTTATCTATTGCCCCCTCCTGGGTTTAGCAGAGGTTCCCTTCCAGGTAGCCTCCTAATTTATTACTCTGTTTCTGCAGGGTGAAAGGGGACCTGTCCTAGAGGAATTACTCAGGTTTACTAACAGTTCCTTTTTAAAAAAACTCCCCAGAATATCTTAGACCAGTTACCCTTGGGAGGACTTGGATACAGCCTTCCAATAGAATTGCTAGATACACAGGCAGTACTTTTCCAAAACAAAGTATCTTTTATTACAGTAGCACACTGATGATCCCTGGCTACAATGTAATCTAAGCATAAAGCTCTAGAAATAAATCCCTTAACACAATTTCTTAATACAGATTTAAAAATATCCCAACTGCAATGTCATACAATTAGAACAGTATTAAGTGTTGCACTCTGCATACGGTGCAGTCGCTGACAGCAATCTTAAATCTTCACCTTTATACATCTAAAACAATGTAACATTCATAACACACACCTTTATTAACCCAGACAAACATACACAGGCTCATGAATACTATTTCTGTTCTGTATTTGCACTATACCTAGCACTCTTACTCGCTGTAGGCATCTTTCCCTCTGCTCTCTCAGGGTCCATTCTGTTCTATAGTGCTGCCAATATAGTTACAGGGATAGCTCAGTGGTTTGAGTATTGGCCTGCTAAACCCCGGGTTGTGAGTTCAACCCTTGAGAGGGCAACTTAGGGATCGGGGGCAAAATCAGTACTTGGTCCTGCCTAGTGAAGGCAGGGGGCTGGACTTGATGACCTTTCAGGGTTCCTTCCAGTTATAAGAGATAGGATATCTCCATTTATTATTATAATTCTTCCCCAATTTTTAGCTAATGGTGGCAAAGTGATGTTTTTAGTGCTGTGCTTAGGAAACAGAAGAGAGCTGCTCAAAAACCTCTAGTATCACTGGAATGAGCAGTGGCTTGGGCTAGTCAGCTGAGAATAAGCCTACCCATGCCCCTGGGTATGTACTTGGCTAGCTAGTCTGAGCTGCTGTGGCCACAGTTATTTTTAGGCACTAGCTCACGCAGAGCATGTACAGCTACTCAAGCTGGAAATAACATCTCCCAGCTGCTGGGTTCAGGTACCCTTAGTCTATGTCTCAGTTCTGTCTCTGTCAAAAGGGGATAATAGCACTTCCCTACCTCGATTTCCTGTGAAATGAAAATTTGGGCATCTGCACTCTACTAAATAGCCTGCATTCAGCGACTAAGGACACAAGGATGCATTTGTAGATGAGGCTGACAGGAAAACCAATTCTTAGCATATCTATCACCCTTCAGTCTCTTCGCCATGAGCATTATTTCAGTTCATGCTGTGCACACCAAAGCTTGGGCTGGTTTTTTTCAGGCAGCTTTTTATTTTTGTAGTAGTAACCATGTGGGACTAACTCTTTGAGAGAACTTCTCTTCAGTGATGTCTGTTTTGAGGATAAAATGCAGACATCTTGGTTTGTTCATTCAATGAGGATTTTATGCATTTAATTCTTGACCCGGACAATTTAATAGTATATTTATACACTGCTATAGGCACATGTAGTAAAAATATATTTATTTAGCTTTCATTCACATTACTCATTAAACAGCAACAGAAGATACTTTCCTTTGCACTTAAAGGTCCAGCCTTCAGAAGTGCACT
Source organism: Trachemys scripta elegans (assembly GCF_013100865.1). Lineage (NCBI taxonomy): Eukaryota > Metazoa > Chordata > Testudines > Emydidae > Trachemys > Trachemys scripta. Next base: position 289,298,044 of record NC_048298.1, on the reverse strand, counting down.
GACTTGATGGTTGGAAACCAAAATGCGTGTGTTTATACAGGTGCATGCTTGAACAGCAATGTGAGTACACTAAATCCAGCCTGGGCGGTAACGGTTTTATATTTTTTTGTTTTTGACAATTGAGGATGCTGCCACGACCACTCCTCTTGATCTTGGAATTGGATCCATTGTTAGCCAGTATTAAATGCGTTTCCGGAGACTCCAGTTCAGACAGCAATGAAAAAATATTTGTAGACATTTGGGACTGTAATCCTAGACAGGTGAGGTATTCATTCGAAAACTTGACTGATGGCCTAAAATATCCTTGGACAGCTGAATAAGAGACTCCTCCAACTAACCACTGGGGAAAACAGGTAAATAAATATTTCTTGAATTAAATGGAACTTAAAAGGAATAAAATAAACTACTAAAATAAAGGGGCTGTCACAGTGATTGATGTTAGTAGGTTCAGCCTCATGGTATTTTCTAGGACCCACCTTTAGAATGATGGAGCTTTATTACAAAGCATGTTCACTGTGTAAATTGCTGTAGTATATAAATGCTTTTTATATAAGATGAAGATAATTGTTTCCTTGGGATTATTTTGTAAAATAAAACCTTTATCCATTAGCATGACAAATTTTGCTTGACCTCTAAGGATATATAATGTTTGTAGCCCTACCATAATAAAATATCCAGCCAACTTCAGATTTCTGTAAAAACTCATATGGCTTAATAGACAACTAATAAAACAGTTATATTTAAGATCTTAGCCTTTGACCTGTTTACTTTTTATTACAATCTAAAGCCTACATCAAATTGCTTCGACCATTCTTAAACAGCTGTTTATTACTTCCTTATTAGCACGTTGTGGGGATGAGGGGAGAGACATAGGTAACTTACAGGATAAAGATTATAGTTTAAAGACCACAGTCTTTTTCTAAGGGCTCATTTGCATGTGGCAAGTTGGGGTGAAAATCTACCCGTGCACTAACCTGCTGCACACTAGGTATCGGTGCAGACCCTGCTGTTATGCACTAGAAGTTCCATAGTGCCCTTTGAACGACTCCTCTTTCAAAGTGGGGTAGGATCGCTGAGTGCTACAGAACTTTAGTACCCAGCAGCAGGCTAGGGAGGGGTAGATTTATAGCCCAGCTTCCTGGGCGGTGGGAGGGGGGAAATGACTAAGTGTTTGTATAGACAAGCCTTTAAAGAAATGACTGTTAGACTCATAAGCAGCAATAAAACCAATGTCTGCACAAAAATGGGGGGAATTTGACAGGAAAACAGATTTCAAGCCTTTCAAAGAAGTTAATGCAGTAGTGAAAAAGAGTGATTGCAACTAGATGAAATGGCTTCTGTGTTTTTGACATACCACTTCTGCTTGGTAAAGAAGGTTTGTTTGTTTTTTTCAGGATACCTGTATAAACTAAACTTGTTACATTTTAAAATATTCATACTGCATCGTGTGCTGGTTTCTTACAACAACACAACCTTCTACAGGTTTCCCACCGTTTCATGCACTTTTATAATTGGTTTCTTTCTTGGCCTGCAAATAACTGCAGTAACTCTCACAGACTCAAGTGGGTGCACATGCTGTTTACTTAGACTTGTCTAGAGTACCAGTGTTTTGGAAATACAAAATTCTTCATGTATAGATTTACATGAAAGAGCTGAAGTTGAAGAGGAACATAAATAACTGAATACAGTTTTTTATATTCTGTTTCAGTAATAGTTAATCTGAGAAGTTACTCTGACCTTTAAAACACATCATATCAGGAAATAAGAGGACATAAGGAAGGGACCCAGACATGGTTAAAACTGCAGAGAGAAAAGGTCTCTAGTACTATTGTTTGTCCAACTTTGGATCCTTTTCCCTTTCTGGAATAAACTTTCGAAAACACTAGATCATTTTGAAGAGCTGTGTGTGAAGCAGTAATAAAAGTACTAATCACAAATGTCATAACCTTTCAAAATCCTCTAATAGCAATTGGAGCATTTACTGTAACTCACCGGAAATATCAAATGTACTGCTTGGAAATTGTATCCTGACAGTTAATATGGTAGTTTCTGTAAACTGGAGATAAGATATTTTGCTGAAAACGTTTGTTTTTAGGTGAAGGTTCGGGTTAAAGCAGTCAGAAGAGTGACAAATTTTGCTTATAGCACCCAGGGGCAATTTAAAGTCACATGTACTGATTTTACAAACATTCTGGTCAGCACTGCAAAGCTAGCATAGCAACAAACTTTGTATCCAGTCAAACCTTACTGAGAAGATAGATAAGTTTTAAGCTCCAAGTGGCAGGGACCTAAGTTAGACATAGCAGAGCAACAACTGACAGATAGAGGGAGAGAAAATGGGGGCTACAGCAGTAAGAAACTTGAGAAATAACTTTCTATAATATACATCTTACTTGCTTTCTTTCTGGTTTGTGTGTGTTACTAGTTGGAAGGTGGAAAATCAGTTAAGAGGGTCAGCGTGGTATAGTAGACAGAGCACTATTCCCATTCTACCTCCCATGTCATCAGTAGAACTTCCAATTAAATTGTAATTCCAGATTCTTTAGTTGGTGATGACGGAAGAAGCAGAAAGAGTAACCTGATTTTCAGGTGGAGTCTGCATTGTTTCATCTGCGATTGCACAATCTAGTGGGTAGGCCTAGACTGGGTAGCTGGAGATTTGAGTTCTCTTCCCATCTCTGTCCCTGCCATTGACCAATTCTGTTTTACCAGTGTGCGTCATGGTCCCCTCCTGCCCCTTGTCTTGTCTATTTAGATTGTAAGTTCCTCAAAGCAGCAACTGTATATGTTTGTACAGTGTCTAGCACAAGGGTGTCCTGATCTTCATTGGGGCCTTGTGTGCTACTATAATACAAATAACGATAATGCTGGGAGAAAATAGTTAGAAAAATCTGAAATGAACTCAAACTGGGGGAACTAATGGAAGTTTTGTAGATGGCTAAGGGCCCAATTGTGTATTTAGAGCTAGATCCCTGCACATGTACAGAGCTTCACTGAAATCGATGGGACTCTGCTCACACCAGATGTAGGATTGCAGCCTAAGCATGAAACAGAAGGCTGTTATTTCCACATGATACTTTCTTATTAACTTTATACCTAATAAAAAAGGAAGTTACAATGATCACCAATAAATCTTATTAAAGCTATTTTATTTATCTTGAAAGGAATGAAATCCATTAGTTGTACAATATGCAACCATACACTTTTAAATGTAGTCTTCAGTCTGCCTGAACAAAACAAGTACATTGTCACAGTAGAGAAAGGATAGCCTGTCTAAGTACTGAACTCTGCAGTTCTCTAGCCAGCAAAGTTAAGATCTGGGCACTATTCGAACTGCAATTATGGAGCTTAAAGACAGTGTATCCCATTATTTGTAGTATATTTCACCTGTAAACTCTGCACAAAAAAAAATAGGCAAAGAAACCTAAGATACTAACACTTCTGTACATACTTCAGGAAGTTGAAACCATATTCAGACTTAAAACTGAAGGTAACTGTTTTATTTCAAAGTTCATCAAAATATTTCCAAATCAATATACTGTTGTACAGTTTTTAAAAATTGCTCTACAATTAGATTTTGACTGACAAAAACTGATCTCTAAAAAAACCAGATGACACTACCAAAAGTATTTTCTATTTTCAACTAAGAGATTTCCAAATAAGTTACCCACACAAGATTTTTTTAAAACCATGTTTCTGTGTAATAAAACCCGGGTGCTTTTTTCCTACTGTAACTACTTTAATTTAAGTAGTTACACAAAACTAAATCTTCATTAAAATGAATGGATAATTCTAAAGGCAGCAGTCATGAGAAAGCTCTGCTAGAGCTGTTTTTTAGACTGCTAGAAGTAAATTACTTTTTTATACCTTTATAATAGCAAAACACCCACAACTGAGGAGCTAATTTAAAATGTATTTGTTTAGCAATAATTCAAGTAGCCTTAAAAGTTGTGCCCTTTTATGGAGAGAGGGAGGACTTGGACCAAATTTTTCAGATCTGGATGCTTCACATGTTAAACTTGATCTAAATATGAATTTGGTTGCACTTTGGAAGTCAGGCTATTCATTCTTAGGAGGCCAACTTGAGGCACACAGGTTTAAGTTACTAAAAGTAGGGTTCTGTTCCCATTTCTTGGCAAAATTTGAGTAAGCTAAATCATTGACTTCAGGCAAATCATTTGTAGAGGTCATTGCAAGAAACTCCAGATTGTAACAGTATGATTTCATTTCATGTGCATTTTTCTTATTTTTCAGGATCCAGAAATATCAGAAAGTGCACTTTGAGTGTTTTGTACCTGGGGGGAAAAACTCTGTCCCTGGAACATACTTTCTCTCTGAGTAATTCATACTCAGTTAGGTTCAAACTGACTAACAGATGACCAGCAGTGTAACTGTCCACTCAAACTGTGAGGGGAAAAAGTACTAGAAGATGTTAAGAATCTGAGGTATCTGTTATTTGTTTCAGTAGTATGGCTATGTGAGTTTACTTTACACCTTGTTTGCATGTTGTACTTACAATGGCTGGGCCTAATCCTGCAACAGTTATGGCTGTGTGCATAGTAAAGTTAATGGGCCTTAGCATGGTAATTCTACAGAGTCAGAAGTCGTTGCAGTATCTGGCCCCTAATTCACAAAATATGCAAATAGTGCATAAAATTCCAACATTAAAATGAAATCTAATGAACAAAAGAATTAGTGCATTTCAAATCATTCTATCTAACTTTATTTTTGATAGAAGAGTTCAAAATAAGTAGAATGAAATGGCATTAAATGAACAATGTTGCAATAAGAAGCTGAAAAACTCTTCCAAATCCTCAAAAATATATAAATTAATAAACTCAGTGGCTTACATTGTGTACATGCTACATCATACGGCATAATATAACGAAAAACACTGAAGTTAAAAAAAAAAAAAGGCCAAACATTTTAAACTAGCAATTGATCATAAAAAAAGTAATTAACATGGTGGCTGAAAAAGAAAGACAAATGCAGAGAAGCATGCAGTGCACCGCATGGTCCTGAGAAGATGTTCACTTTTCTTCAGTGGCTGATGTATCAGTTCCATCATTTAGTTTTTGCTTTTGCATTCTTGTTCGAGTAGACGCTAGAGAAAAGTTACAGTAACTTTACCACCTTTTATAGTAAATCAACTTGTGCAAAACAACTTTAAAGAGTATATTTATTCATGATACAAAGAATTTAACTTTTAGCCTGACAACTTTTCTAATAAACAAATTAAACCCTAATTTGAACCACAAGTACTCAAATATTTACTTCTGAATTACTTGGATAATTCTGACTTCCCAGTTTATTTTACAGCCTTAAAGAACTGTGTACTTACATTGTACAGCTCTGTGTGCTTATACTGGCTCCCATTACTGTAGTATTCAAATTCTGTATCTCTCTCTTTCCTGAGATAAAGCACGTCAACTGAGCCCTATATGTGGGTCAAGTCCTTTTGTTGCTCAGAGAGACTAATACCTCGATTAGCAGAGAGCTCTGCATTGGAAGCCTGAATCACCAACTTCCTCTAAAAGGAACTTTTCCAAAACTTCAGTGGCTAAATAACCACACACTAATAAAAAGTAACTAGATATAATACTAGAACATCAACTCTTAAACTTTGCAACTAGTAAACTACAAACAGAACTGAACCAAATTTTAGTTCCCTACCCTAATTTAACAAAGAGATATGTAGAGGTGTTTGGTTCAGCAGACATGCCTGTCTTAGAGAAGAAAATCTGATAGGTTAAACAACTGTTTTTGGTGGCGATAGGGGTGGGCATATCCACTGATTTATACACAAGATGTGACAAGCAGTGAAAAACTATACAGTTACCAATATGGAGAGCAGTGTTCTCAACCTGTACCCCTTTCTGGAGTTTGAAGCCCAAGCCTCACTGCCTGGGGCTGAATCATGTAACTTAGCTTCATGGGGCCCCGGGCAATTGCCCTGCTTGCCACCTCTTAATGCCGGCCCTGCACTTGCGACCCCCTAAACCCACCCTGTGACCCCACCCTGGGGGTTGCAACCCCCAGAAACACTGATCTAGATCAGCAGTTCTCAAACTGTGGATTGGGACCCCAAAGTGGGTCACAATCCTATTTTAATGGGGTTGCCAGAGCTGGCGTTAGACTTGCTGGGGCCCAGGGCCGAAGCCTGAGCCTCACCACCCAGGACTGAAGCTGAAACCTGGGTGGCGGGGTTCAGGTTACAGTTCTGCTGCCTGGGGCGGTGGGGCTTGGGCTTCGGGCCTCCCACCCAAGGTGGCAGCGCTTGGGCTTTGATCCCCCTGCCCAGGCTTTGACCATCCCTGGGGTGGTGGGGCTCAAGCTTCAGTCCCCACTCCTGGGGTCAGGTAGTAATTGTTGTCAGAAGTGGATCATGGGTGTAATGAAGTTTGAGAACTGATATAGATGAGTTGATGTACCCCCTGGAAGACCTCTGCATAACCAGAGGTACTGGTTGAGAATGACTGGCTTAGAGGACTGACAAGATGTGGTCTCAAGAGGGAGGGTGATTTTGTTTTGAATTTGGTGGGTGAGAATTTTACTTGAAAAGCTGACGGGAAACCTGTAGATGAAGAAAGAAACATTGATCTGACTGCCTGTAACCACATCTAAGGGAACATAGAATGTTTATTATAGCTGATCTGTGGTGTTTCAGTATTAAAACAAGGCAATGTACAAAACTATGCAAAATGCAGTCTTCTGTGCATATACACTTAATGGAGAACATGCCTTCCAGGTACTGAAATCCAAAGCAGTTCACCTGTTCTCTTAGGTGCTGCTGTATCGGGATAATTCGTAGTAATTTAGTACAGGTGACTTTCCACTGGAAAATGTTTAGGAATACATCTCGGTGTGACTGCTTTAAAAGGTGAACTTTAACACAGATTTCACCGCCTGGCTATATGACACAAGCAGGGATAGAAGACTGAAAAGATAAAGCACATTAAGGTGGAACCTAAAGAGTACCACTCTACCAAAAGCTGCATCTGAGACCCACCATCGAATGTTGCATGTAGCCACATAACTGGAAGGCTTCTGATCTTGAGTGTCGTCCTTTATCTTCTGAGGCGTGAGTCCTCTGTATGCATTTTTAATGTAGTTTAAGCCATTTGGAAATGGTGTCTTTATAGGCTTTCATGCTGCTGAGTCTGGGATTGAAACAGGATGAGACGCAAGCATTTTATCAACTGTTCTGTCCTTTTCAAGGGTATCATGAATCTTCTCCTGAGATCCAGTGTGCACAGCTGATTTTTTATTTTCATACTTGAAGTCAGTATTAAAAAAAATAGCTACTTTCTGGGATGAATTCTTCCTCTGTATTATTTTGTCCCTGTGGAATATGCAGTATAGCAGCTTGCTGGAGCATGCTATACAGCCCCAATCCTGCCAAGATAACAGGTCACTGATGGTTAAGAAGGTAATACCGGTGAGTGCCTGCAGCACTAAAATAAGGGTGGGATCTTCAAAAGTGTACCACATTGGCCTAACTGCTCCTATTGAACTGGAGGAATTGTACCATTCACTTCAATGGGAGCAGAGTTAGACCAACTCTAAGCACTTTTGAAAATCCCACTCAAATCCCATCAGACATCTCATTTTAGGTCTAATGCTTTCAACAGGTATGTGAATATGATCTGCCAAAGAGGCCCTCTGGGAACAAAGGACTGAATACTAATGAAATCTGCACTTTAAGTACTATGCACCAGTTCCGGTGATGATGAGATGAAAGAGCTAATGGGATGTGAATTGCTTTATATCTGCAACCTCTCTCTCTACCAAAAACTGAAAAAGGTTTCAAATAAAAATGTAAGCCTTCAAGGATGATTCCTTCCTGGCCAATAGGAGTGTTCTCTATTCCTGCCCAGCCTGTTTTCTTTATCTCTTCCTATTCAGAAGCATCATGGACTTTGTGTTCAACTTCTGAGAGAATGTTGAGAGAGTAGGTATTCCTCCTTGATGACAAATGCAATATGGCCTGGGATGTCAGATACGTCAGCTCTGACAACTTCTGATTCACGATCCAGTGGAGAACAATCAACACTATACTGTCTTGTTTGATCTTCTATACCACTCTGGACAGTCGTGGAATTGGACAGAAGGTATAATAGGGAATTGGGATGACCAGTCCAAGGACAGATCCACTGTTGCCACTTTCTGGAGATCCTCTCTCTGAAGAGGTTTTGCAACCTTTGCTGACTCTGAATACTATTTACTAAACGAAAAGGGACTATTTGTGTAAGTAAGTAACATTTGATTGAGTAAAGGGTGAAAAATCTGGCACTACAGTGGTATGCTGGTTTTCTGCAAAGGTGAAAAGTTATCTAGGATGTTATTAGTTTGAAAGCTCAAGGTGCAGACACCATTTCCTGAGATCTCTGGTCTCCACAGATCCTGAGTCAAACTGAAGACGCTTCACTGACTGCCTCTGTATGATCTAATGATGAGAGAAAGTCTCTTCATAGACGGGGATGATGCCAAAATCAGTCTCCCTCTTTAGCTTTCCATATTTTGTGCATTTGTTGAGTGCCTTGAGATTCAAAACATTTCTGATTTTTTCTAGATCTCTTTAGGCCCAGGATAAAGATGGAATATGTTTCAGAGAATCTCTCTTTAAAAGAGCATTGGTTTGGCTGGCCTTATCAAGAGGACACAGTCTGATGCTGCCTGCATTGTCAGTTTCTCAGGGTTCTTTGTTGTCCTTAGTTGTATGAAGCAAATGTAGGGATTCCTCCAACTAACATTTTAATAATTTTTAAAGACCTATTGATCTGAGAACTTTTCTATATGAAAAAGATATATGCCCACCAAATGGAGAGTATAACGCTTGCTCAAGAGCATATTTTATGCAGTTCAATTTGTGAACTTCAAAGGTGGGTGTTTCAGGTCCTCATCGTCTGAAGGTTCTGTTTCCAAATGGAGCTCTGGATGTTCCTTTAAACCTGTTGTAACTAAAAGCCTAAAAGGAGGGGCAACTTCGTTAAGTGTGTGTATGCCTACTTCCTTGAAATGGTGAATGAGTAGCATAAAGTTATGTGCTTGGCAGCTGCATTACTGAAAATTCCTCTGAAGATCTCTCTCTTGGAAGTGAGCTGAGGCTACCAAGAGCATGGGTTGGTGCTTAGTTTTGCATGAGCACTATCTTTCTGCTACACTGATAACTACCGTGGACCTTTATTGAGAATGATGATGATATCCATGGTAGCATGAAGAAAGATGATATCAAGATCTTGTTCAACAGTGCTTGTGCTCAAAGGTCCCTTGTGGAGTGGAGTTTCTTAAGTATTTTGTCAAGGTTGGCTTTGTTGAAGTGAATTGTTGAGATGGATCCTCAGGCTGCTTTCTATCTAAGTTTATAATTTCAGCATCCAGCAGCCTTTTACTTTCCACCCAATTCTGGGAAGGCGAATCCCCCTCTTTTGGGATGACAGATTTCTTTGTCTCAGCTGCCACTGCAGCCTGATTTTTTAGATATTTGTACCATCTGTTGGTAGCTTGGCTGTTAGTTGTAAAGTTTCATGATCTGCCTGTTTTGACATCTGCCCTTGGAAAGTTGGCCCAATGCTGAGTTGAGTAAATCCCTTATGGCTATGTTGATTGTGAATTTAGAATGTCTTTTGTTAGTGGATCAGAAACATTTATATATCAGCAACGGATGGTTCTGGCTTGGTCTTTTAATGGGGTTGTTTCCAAACTCAGTGCCAGTAGGTCTCCTTGACCTTTGAGAGATGGAATTTCCAGGGTTCTCACTCGGGTTTTTTGGCCATCTTGTATTTCTTTGGTTGCAAGGCGCTTCAGTCACAAGATTTGTATAATTCAGTGTAATCTTTTGCTTCCCATTCTCTTTAGCATGACCCCAGCTTTCTTTTTTTTTAAATTATTTTCAGAAGGGTATTAAGGGATGATTCCAACTCGTCTTCAAATATCCAGCAGAGAACCTCAATGGGCATGCCTGAGAGAAGGGGATCAACAAGAAACTGAATATGGGCAAAATTCAGCTAGTTAAGGGAGGACTGAGTTTCTCTTAGGCAAGGGAGCCTCCTCCCCCCAACTTTCCCTTGGAAGGTATTTCTGTGATTAGTGGAGTACCACTACAGTAGCTCTGTGTCTCTCTGACGTGATAGCACTGCTGGGCAGTGGGTTTTTGTGTTTTGGTGGGTTTCTTGCTGCTTCTGGTCTCTCAAGGGGCCCAGCCATTTCCTAAACTTCTGCTCTTCATTTAGCTCATTCAGTTCCCAGTCCAACTGAGAAATCTGTGAGCAGAAGAGACATCATGGTCCTGTAGAAGAAGAGGGCCCCAGACTGCAGATTGTCTCCATACTTTCTGCAAACATTTGCTCCAATACTCCAGCTAGAAGACATGCAAGTCTGTACTGGGAAGGAAGGGGGGACAGAAGATGAATCAAAGTAGAGCTATTGTTGGTGAAATTCCAAGATAGAATTTAGCAGATGGAAAGATGTTTTGAGCTCCAATCTCTACAATGGATCCAGACACTTGAAGGAACATAGATGGGGGTGGGCTCTCAAATGAAAGGGTCTCCCTGCCTGCACTGACCAATGAAAGGGGATCCAGACCACATGTAGGGATCACTGGACACATCCTATGTAAATTGTAGTAATTTTTAGGGGAGTGGGGGGTAGGAGTGGCAGCTTTCCTTACACAAAAATGATGTCATGGAAGGTGTTAGGGGTTTTTTGTGTGTGTTGTGGGGCGGTAGTAGGGAGCAGTCGTACTCAAGAATTTCCCCCAAATCTGCCTTCATACTAAAACCTTTTCCATCCTAGGGTGTTAACTGCAGTTGCCTCTGAGACAGCATTGCTACTGGACCATCAGGCAGCTGGAAACACTTGTTCACCAGAGCACCTCTGATGGATTGTACTTCGGTTTTTGTACGTGTATTTTATTTTTATTTTTGTGTATTATAGCATTTATCGGCAAAACCAAGAGTTCCAAAAGAAACCAGCACAGCAACACTTATTTACCAGACTTTACAAAAACTGCTTAAGCACTACAAACACCACTGTTTAACATTCACTGTACCAAGCAGTTTATTTCTGGAACTAACTTAGAAAGATTAGATCAGTTACCAAATCAATTTAAATGCAACTCTTTTGAGGTTAAGTGCAATTTTTATAACCGGTAAACCATGCTTACAGTTAAATAATTTAAGAGAGGCCAAACATCCGTTTTCACATTCAGTATTAAAGCTTTCAGTTCAATACTCTTTTATAGGTCAGACTCACACAAGTTGTCACAAACAACATCGGACGGTCTGAAAAGAAAGTTAGCACTAATTCGTCTGTAACACAGTTATGTCTTGCCCTCAAGCATCACCAAATCCCCCAGATATCTACCATGAGAGTTCTGTTGTGTGTCCAGGGCAGTATATGGTATGATTCCTCCCTATCCTCTTCAAAAATGTGCAATACAACTCCATATAATAGATCCCAACTACAGACTGAGCACATACTATACATCTCTTAAGATCCCCTTTCTATCCAAAAGCAAATGATAAATTTACTACAGCAAAGCTTTTGCATATTACTTAGAACTGTATTAAGGGCAGTATTTATTTCGAAAGCTTCAGTCTAAGAATGCCAATGTTTAAGAAAAATTTGTCATGTTCATACACTATCTACAGGAAATGTCTATCTTACATGACATCTAGGTCAGTTAGCACATCTGAAATGGTGGCCCAGTATTTCCATTTTAAACTACATTTTCAAGATCAGATGGAAACACTGTAAGACTGAGTAACGTAATAAATGTACCCAGTAATTCCTGCTGTTACTTAAATTATGTAGATGTTTAGCAAGGCTTTAATTTGGAGACGTTGGCATGCAGGGAAACAAACTTTTTATTACCAAGACTGTCATTTCTACTCATTTACTACAGTAGACCATACTTACTCATTTCTGCAAGCTTTTGCTGGAATTTGGACTCTCCAGGTAGGTGTTTGCTGTGGACAGAAAACATTTCATTGAAGCAATTAGTATGTTCTTTTTATTTTTGTCTAAATAAAGCAAGTTACTAACTGTGGTTAGTTCACATCAGCACCGTCACCACCTCTTTCTGGTTTCTTGTAAAAAATGCAAACCCAGCCCTAGTATTTTTTTCTGCATACTAAAGCTGATTCAAGAGTTATTAGCTTTCTGATATTCAGTTTTATCTTCAAGTTTGCTAAGTTTGACCAAAGCCACTTGAGACAGTAGTTTAATATCCAATTCTGGTCTAGCACCCAGTACTGTACTTGCTGGAGAGACTCAGCAGGAGAGACTCTTGCTCCTGACACTAGAGAGGTTCAGATTCAAGAAGCACTGGGCTAAAATCTATCACTAAAGATTTTATATTACTCCATATATTAGGTAAAGAGAGGTAATATCTTTTATTGGACCAACTTCTGTTAGTGAGAGAGACAAGCTTTCAAGCTTACGCAGAGCTCTTCTTCCGGTCTGAGAAACAAAACAGTGGAAAATACTGAATTTTGACAACACGGCTACAACAACACTGCATACATACATTAGCTAAGACATAGTACCTCTGTATGATGATAGCTTGTTTCCTTTGTTATTATTTTGCTAAACCTTATCTTATAGGCCTCCAGAAATAAAAGTACATGAAGCTTCATGACAAGTTAAGAACTATATCCTACCTTCCATCTGCCTCATCCTGTCCTTCTATATCAAAGCGAAGTCTCTTCAGAGGTTTAGGGGCAGTGCTTACTTCAGCACTGCGTTTCAGCTGACGATCACTGCTACCCACCATTTGGTTTATTTTTTGAAACTTCTCAGAAGTCTGGGATTACAAGAAGATCATAAAAAACATTCCCAGTTAACTATGTACATCTTCCAGACTACTAGCCAAAAATCAATTTTTCAGAGTTCTAGATATCTGCTGTCTTTTAAGAGCTCTTTAAAACTTTCCCAAACTACCCTAATATAACATGGAAGATTTTTTTATAAATTCAGGCTATTTCAGAGATGCTAGCAAGTGCTCCAGCAATCTTTGTGTTTACAAATTCCACAACACACTCAACTAAAGCAGTGACACCGACCAGTTCTACAAAACAGAAAACTGCACATTCCTTCCAAATGTTTTTTTTTATATATACAAGATTTGACATTCAAAAACTTACGCTCACCCCAAATGATTCACCAATTGACACCAGGATTCTGTCAAGACAAACAAGAAAACAACCTTTAAAGATAAAGCCTTATTTATCAGTGAAAAGACAGAAACACTCACAAACTTGCACAATTTGGCATGAAGACTAGTGAAGAGAACATATGCTTTCTAAGACATTGGCATATTAAACTAAAGAAATCGCTCCCTTATCTCTTAGCATAAAAATATACTAAGCATTCAATGATGGCAAAACATTCACCACAACCTTAACAATTTCTTCTTAAATGTTTACAATTCTAGACAGAACGAGGAAGTGCTGAACCACCAAATTAGAATCACCTTGAAGTGAACGTGGAAGAGAAATTGTGGAATTGGAGAGAATTAGAGGCCCGCTTAGTCCATCCCATGTTTTTTGACAGGAACACCCCCTTCTCAGTAGGTGGGTAGCCCAGACATGCCCTTCCTTTGATCATTACCTTTAGATGTTTGCTAACCAAAATCATAGCAGGAGTTTAACCTAAAATATACAATGATATTTGTAACTTTTTAATGTCCATGCCCATGCAATCCTTGGCTCTGTGCTGAGCCTGCCCAGGAGGGGGCCTGTTGTGATGGTGTTCACTAGGCACTAGACTAAGACAACAAACTTATTTTGCAGAGGCCAAACAGCCAGAGTGTGGCAACGAATGATGTTCAATTGCTACCATCCTTGGCTGAATCAAAAACTAGTAGCATAAAGCTAGACTGCTGACCCATTACGAGTCCTCTGAGCCATCAGTGCACATGCTGGTTGCACTCAAGTAGTTCACATTTTACATGAATATGATATACATAGACAGTGAAAATATATATCAAATCAAATGAGGCACATCTAAGAAGCGATGTTTCTATTTCATACCAAATCCATCTTCCAGTGGCTTGGTTACAAACTAAAAGGCCTCATTCTAAGAAAAGGTTGCAAATAGGGCTCAGACTTTGGACCAAAAGAAAGAGCTATAGCCATTGATATCTAACAAAATCACAATGTATAATTTCCTAACTTGCTTGAATTAAATACTTATTTGTTACTGTCACCTGCTCAGAAAATTGTTTATTACCAACCTGGATCTTGGAGTCATCTTTGTGGGTGACAACATCCCTTCAGAGAATTTGTATGGACTCTTCAAGGGTGAGATGTAGATGTTACTTCCAGCAGGGACACGTAGGGGAGAATTAGAAAACTTGTAAGGACTTCGAGGAATGTGGGGGATGGGTGACAAGGTGGGAGGCTATGACAAAAGAGTCAGTAGGATATTTAATCGTTACAATATAATATTTGAGGTCAGTTAACTGATTAACTTTCAGCACAACAAATATATAGGAGATCAACAACTCACCCTGTTGGAGGCATACTGCAAAATGTTAGTTTTCAGTTTCTGCATAAACACTAAGTTGTAGAAGACGATAATGGAGTCATATTGTCCTTCCCTGATCAGCACTCGTTTGAAAGTCTACAACGGGTTAAAAATTATATATTAAAAATAATCTTAAATTTGAATTTCAGTCCAGTTCCCACAGCATGCACCATTTATTTAAATCAGCACGGGCTAATATTTAAGGGTGTTTGTGTCTTGTGTGCTAGCTGACAAGCACTGCTGCTTAGGGCTTTTCTACACTCAGTTTTTGCAGATTTAAGTAAAATCCGTAGAAAAACTGACTTAGTTACCTTGGACCCCCAATCAGACTCAGTTATACCAATATTAATCTGTTTGTATCAGAAGAACTGCATTCACAGTCACGAGCTGCACCAATTTAATGGAATTGGTTTTTCTACCAATTTAGTTACATCAGTGCAAACACTTAGGCTTTGTCTTCACTTGGAGCAAGGGGTGCGATTCCCAGCTCACGAACACATACTCACACTAGCTCTCGTCAAGTTAGCATGCTAAAAATAGCAGTGTAACCATGGTAGCACAGGCAGCGGCGAGCAGTGGTGCCACAGGATAGCCACCCTGAGTACATACCCACAGGTTTGTACTCAGGATGGCTAGCCCATACTGCGGCTTGCCGCTGCCTGTGCTACTGTGGTGACACTACTATTTTTAGCATACTATCTCAATGAGAGGTAGTGTGAGAACGTGTATGTGAGCTGTGAATCACACTTCTAGCTCCAAGTACCCTCAGCGCAGACTAGTCCGTAAAGGCAAAGGGAATTTCTTTATGTCTGATGCTGGAACCATGAAACCCAAGTATGAGAATCTTCTCTGTATGGTATCGTTAAAGAATTTTCATTTGTATTTTAAAATATGAAGAAGTTTTTTTTAAGACAATCAGGTTTTTTAAATAAATTTACAGTGAAACCCGTGTGATAGCCCACTTGGCCACAGCAACCACCCAAAGGTAACCCTTAGCATGTTGCAGCCCCAATTCAGCAAAACACATAAGCATGTGCTTACATATCACTTGCTATAATTCTGACTGAAATCAATGGGACTTAAGCACATGCATAAATTATTAGAATAATCAGAACTTAAATAATCATCTTTCCAACCTCACCAACTGGCTCCCACCTACATCAACACCCTATTCTAAAAGGCCAATTTATCTGCTCTTAACATCAGTGTTCATAGGGCCACATGCTGCATAAACACAGTTCATGAACAGGAAACAGTACGCCTTGCATAGTTCTGTGCATTCTTTTAAGTTTTCCACTGAAACATCCAGCAGTTTAATATAACAAACCTTACATTTTTATTTCACTTACATCTAAGGCAATTAGTGGACAACTGCCTTGGCTATAAGTGACTTTTCATAAAAAAATCTTTAAATATTTATATCTTAAACTCTTTGAACCAATGAAATAATCTTTTCTATCAGATAAGTCTGATTTAATGTATTGGATTCCCTTTAGTTGTTGAAATAAGGTTCTCAATCACATTTTAGTGGAAGACCCACCTCCCCTAAAACACCCCTTTGTTGGTTACTCAAGTAGTCATTTAGACAGGTTTAACCATACTGTTGTTCTGTTAAAGAAGACACAGACACATTCTGAGCAATACTGCTTATTTGGGGCTAAATGCTGCTCTGTTTGTTCACAGCAGTAGTCCCATGGACCTCGATGGAATTATTTCCAGAAATAAGAAGAGCAAGATGTGGCCACTAAACAGAACAGAGTACGTACAGAAAACAAAGATTTTAAAACTGAAAATATTGCAAAAATAGTTCACTCTTTTGTAACAAAAAATATAACAATCACCATACTTGGATTTGTGCTATCAAATGACAGCTGAGAGCATCAGCTAATTTAGGCAAACATTGGCTCTTTGAGATGCAATGTAATCTAGTGGCTAGAGCACAGGAGAAGGCTGCAGGATCCCCTGAGTTCTAATCACAGTTTCACCACTGACTGTTAATGTGGACAAGCCACTTCACCTGTTTGTTTCAACGCTTTGAAGATGGAAAGCACCGCATAAGTACTTATGATTACAGACTAAAACTACAGTAAAGGACTGTCAAGATTGAATTCAAAAGGTAGGAAATGCTAGAATTAAGTTTGCCCATGCATCCTTATTTAGACCCTCGTTTGCATGTGTATTATGAACAGAGGACCAGATTTACAAATACATTTAGTATCTAAAGTTACATATAGACACCTAATGGGATTTTCAAAAGCACTTCAACATGCTAGGCACTAATCTTCCAATGGGAGTTTAGTGCCTGCCTTACCTGCTTGGGTACTTTTGAAAATTCTGCCAGGTGTCTATTTGCCTTTATAGGCACCTAAATAAATATCTTTGTAAATCTGACCACTGGTCTTTAATTTACATAATCACACACTATTTTTTTCACAGGATGAGTATCTTTAATAAAAACTATGGCTTGCTTCTTTGAGGAGAGTTATCAAAATAAATGTGTTTGCCACATACTTTTGTGTGACCTTGGTAAGTCATTTAACCTCTGAGTGTCAGTTCCCTTGTAGGTAGAATGAAGATGACACACTGGACTTGGAGATCCTTGGAGGGATGTGCGCAACGTTATAACGAATGTTTATGGATGACTCTTCTTCAGTTATCCCTCGATGCGAGGATGATGTCTGCCAAGGGAGTTCATTGGTGGGTTTTTAAGTGGCTGAGGAGCCCAATTCGTGCCCTGCAGATTTTCCCACAGAAGTGACCAGTGTAATCTTGGAGACGACCGTTGTTGGCTGGACTGTTGTGCCCTTTTCCCCCCTCCTTTGTCACTTCTCTATCTCATGAGCATGTCTGTTCTCCTCAAAGTGAGCAGTGGTGCCTCTGTGTTCTGTTCTGTGTCGAGTCCTCCCAGTTTGTTGGGTTGATGCCACCCTTCTTAAGGTGTACTTTCAGTATGTCTTTGAAACGCTTCCACTGCCCTCTGCGAGCCCTTCTTCCCTGACTTAACCGAGAGAAGAATACTTGCTTCAGGGGGTGAGTGTCAGACCTATGTTCACAGTGGCCAGCCCAGTGGAGTTGGTGTTTCATGACCTGCCCTTCTATACTGCTGATGCTGACTGCAGAGAGAATGCTAATGTTAGTGCATCGGTCTTCCCAGCTGATCCTGGAAATCCTCGTGAGGCAGCGCTGTTGGAAACATTCCAGCCACTTAAGATGTCATCTATAGGTTACCCAGGTCTCACACACATAGAGAAGAGTGGGGATGACAACTGCTTTGTAAACCAAGATCTTGGTGCCTGTTTAGAGATCCCTATAATTGAAGACTCATTTGAGTAGTCTTCCAAAGGATGTGCTGGCACAGCAGATTATGTATACAATTTCTGTGTCAATGCTGGCTATTTGGGAGATGTGGCTGCCAAGGTATGGAAAATGGTCCACATTTTCCAGGGGTTCTCTGCGGATGGTGATTTGTGTAGTACGAAGAGTAGTTTGTGCAGGTGAGGGCTGGTAGAGTACCTTGGTTTTCCCAACATTGAGAGAGAGAGATCCAGATAGGCATCTGCAAAAAGATTTAAGGTACTTTGCAGGTCGGCCTCTGTGTGTGTGAGAATGACACAGTTATCTGCATACTGAAGGTCAGTGATGCTGATTCTCGTGATCTTAGAGTTTGTTTGGAGGCATTGGAGATTATCATAGATTTATCATAGAATATCAGGGTTGGAAGGGACCTCAGGAGGTCATCTAGTCCAACCCCCTGCTCAAAGCAAGACCAATCCCCAGACAGATTTTTGCCCTAAATTACTCTCTCAAGGATTGAACTCATAACCCTGGGTTTAGCAGGCCAATGCTCAAACCACTGAGCTAGGAGTTGACCATCCATATGATACTCAATCCCGATTCCACCAGGAAGGCAGTCACGGATGAGAATCAGGATCACAGCAAGGTAAATGGAGAAGAGTGTTGGAGCAATGACACAGCCCTGCTTGACACCAGTGCGAATGATGAATGGTTCAGTCTCTGAGCCGTTGCACAGAATGGTGGCAGTCATCCCATCATGGAGTAGTCTGATGATGGAAATGAATTTCTGTGGACAGCCAAATCTACACAGCATCTTCCATAGGGCATTACAATTGGTAGAGTCGAAGGCCTTGGTAGATCAATGAATGCCATGAACAGTTCCTGGTGTTGCTCTCTACATTTCTCCTGAATCTGTCATGCCACAAAGATCACGTAGGTTGTGCCTCAGGATGGCCTGAAGCCACACTGTGATTCAGGGAGGAGTTCCTCAGCAAGGGGGAGAAGGTGGTTTAGTAGGATCCAGACATGGATCTGCCCTGCGATGGAGAGGAGAACAATACCTCTGTAGCTCCTGCACAAAGATCTCAGCACAGTGAATGCCCAGAAAGAAGAACTGCCATAATTGCCAGAGAACTGGCAAGATGCAACATTGACACTGCAGTTCTTCGTGAGACCTGCTGGGGTCATGAGGGCCAATTTAAAGAGGATGGTGGTCGCTACACCTTCTTTTGGAAAGGAAAGCCACCTGAAGAGAGACACATTCATGGGATTGGCTTTGTCATCAAAAATAAGATCACCAGTCAGCTTTTGGAGCTTCCCATGGGGATTAACAAGCATCTCATGGCTCGGCTCAAGCTCAGCAACACAATATGCCACAGTCATCAGTGCATATATCCCAACACTTGATGATGAGGAAGACAACAAGGAGCAGTTTCATAGTGCTCTCGATGCAATCCTCACAGCCACACCTAAGTCAGACAAACTCATCCTCCTGGAAGATTTCAATGCCCGAGTCAGACGGGACTCCTAACTCTGGAGCAGCACAATAGGCAAAGTAGGGCTGACAAATTGTAAACCCCAATTGTATTCTCCTCCCCAGCAAATGTGTGGAGGAGGATCACAGATACCATCTTTAGGCAGAGTAACAAATATACCACCTGGAAACATCCTCAGTCCAAACATTGGCACTTCCTTGACTATGTTATAGTCAGAACCCGAGATTATGCCGATGTCCGTATCACACGAGCCTGGAGAGGTACAGATCACTGTTGGACAGACCATCAATTAGTAAGATCAATCATGTACCTGCAGCTCACTCCACCACACCGCAAACACCCAAAGACTAAACAAAAGTGGTACAATATCAAAGCACTTCAAGACCAAGCCAGCTGTGAGATGTTCCAGCAACACCTGTCTGAGAAACTCTCTAACTTGCCTGGTAACATCATTGATATTCAAGAGCACTGGGATCAACTTAAAAATACCATTCACAGTGCCTGTGCTGAAACGATAGGATATTCCACTAATCGGCACCAAGACTAGTTTGATGAAAACAACGAGAAAATCCTAACATTAATTCAACAGAAAAGAACTGCATTTTGTAATTGGCAAGATAATTCCTCTAAACAACGAAAACATGAGGCTTATCACCTGCTCAAAGCTGAAGTCCAAAGGAGGCTATGTGACATCAAAAATAAGTGGTGGCAAGAGAAGACCTCTGAGATCCAGGGTTTTGTAGACCAGGATGACATGAAAAGCTTCTTTCAAGTAACAAAGGCCAGGCTCCAAAGGCCCAACCCCTTTACATTCCCAGGATGGCTTCACCCTCCTTAAGGACAATGCGGCCATTAAAAAACGCTGGAAGGAGCACTTTGAGAGCCTACTAAGCCGTGAATCCGTGGTATCTGAAGACACCATAGAGCAGTGGTGGGCAACCTGTGGCCCATCAGGGTAAACTGATTGTGGCCCATGAGACATTTTGCGGACATTGACCATCCGCAGGCACGGCCCCCCACGGCAACCAGTGGCCGCAGTTCGCTGTTCCCAGCCAATGGGAGCTGCAAGAAGCGGCGGGCCGCAGGGACGTGCTGGCCACCGCTTCCTGCAGCTCCCATTGGCCAGGAACAGCAAACCGCAGCCACTAGGAGCCGCAAAATGTCTCAAGGCCCACAGTCAGCTTACCCTGCTGGGCCACAGATTGCCCACCACTGCCATAGTCTATATTCCACAACGCACAGCAATGGAACACCTTGCTGATCCCCCATCTTCTGAGGAAGTCTGGCGTGCCATCACCCAGAAAAAAAATCACAAGGCACCAGGCCCAGACAGCATCTCAGCTGAGGTTTTTAAAGCTGGTGGAACAATGCTCCAGCACAAACTTTGCCAACTCCTCAACAAAACCTGGACCTGCGAAGAAATTCCACCTGACTTTAAAAACGCCATTGTTACAATATTCATGGATGACTAATACTTAAAGATTTTACATACCTCTTGATTTGTATTGGTGAGCTCCTTGTATGCTGTAACAATGATTTTAAACCTAAGATCTACGTTCTTTACTTTGCATATGCCATACATGGAACACATCATGATCTATTAAAGAAACAACAAGAAGAATCAGAAATGCAGCAAATGTTGTTATACTTCAGATTGAGAAAGCACCTATCCCTCCTCCCCTATATTCTTACATGTTTTTCTATTTACATGGGGTGCAATCCAGCTGCATGGAGGTCAATAAGAGTTTTGCCATTGACTTCAGTGAAGTCAGGATTGGTTACTAGAAATGAAGGTGAAGATCAGTAGCTCTAGGATTCCTACACTGAGCTAAATCAATTATCTACATGTCATTCCATCCCATACCAATCCTTGGAGGAGAAAACAAAAAAGGCAAACCAATGTCCCCTTCTTTTTGCAAAAAAGTTCTCTAAACAAAAATGATAATATTTTTCAAGTTCACATTTAGATACAGTATAAAGCTGAAATTTTAGGGTAGAAAGACAAAATGTGGATTAGTTAGTATTGACTTCCCTGGGCAAAATTAATGTATTCACAGTAAACTTCGGCCTTTACTCACTACTTTTCAAAGATTTTTTTGATGACACATGCTATGCCTTTGACATTACAGCATAAATAACTTTCAGTAGTTAAACGAAAATTGAGGCCTTCTTAAATACATCAGTTCACTGTATTAAACTAATTTCAGCTTTGAATAATCTGCCTCTTGTGGGAAATAAAAACCTCATACCAGAATTTAACAGATGAAAAACTGAAAAGCAACATTTTGCTGAAAAGCAAATATAAATCTCATTGATTTATATTACCTGGTCTAAGTGCCTGTCTTTCATAAGTTCATATTCATTTTGCAATGTGTGCTGAAAAAGGGTCCAGATCAAGTGTTCTAGTTCAGGGTGGTCAAACAGAAGCCGTAAGCAGAGGGTATTTAATCGAAGATATGCCAGCCGATACACTTGAGAGAAGAGAAGAAAAATTAATCACATTGGTAATAGAGAAACTTGTATAAGCCACTGTTCAGACTGCCTGCCTTTAATTGCTGTATCAGAGGGTGAGTGACTTCTCTAGCAGGTAGAATTTCTCTTTTAGCTCAAGTAGGGATGGCTCATGCTTTCAACAAAGGAGGTCCCAGATTTAGCCTTCAGTAATGACCCATGATGTCAGAAGCATATGCCAGAAGAAGACACATGGTGGAGATGATTTCCATTTGCAAAGCGCATGATCTGTCATTGTGTTGCTGCTACACTGAAGGTTTCAATACACTGGCATTATTCATGACCATCTCACATTAACAACAAAATCGACTCGGTAGACAAGGTTATTTCATTAAGGGGGTTGGGATTTTCCTTGTCTTTGCTTGCATATTATGTCTGATGAGATTATATGTGTCTGTATAGAACACGGGGTATATGCACCAATATTTCCTGTAGGTTGGTTTATAGGAATTTTCAATCCAAATTAACATTCTGGCAACTACACTTAGACTAAATTTTGCAAGCATCATATTACAATAGCTCAAAGCTTAAATCAATGTGAGACTGCACAAGTCTGCCTGCTTATAAATTAATTTTTACCTTTAGGCTACAATATGTGTAGAACACACATATTCATCTTCTGGTATTGTACTAAGACTTTCCTAATACTAAACTTGTTCAGAGTGCTTTAATGCTTTCCCTAATGAAAGAATGACAGCTGATAGTTCGTACAGTGTGTTTATTACAGTTTCTTGATATATTTTTATGACCTCCATTAAAACAAGGGATAGATGATGATAGGTTACTTTGCAGTTTCTACATATACGTGTTCTACATATAAATGCTCCTTCTTGTTAACATGATCTACAAACCTTTTTTGTAAAATAGTGAAAGGGAGGTAGATTTCTGTGGTTTCTGAGTTTGAGGTGCCAACACAGGCTGAGCATCTATTATAGGAATGGGGTTTAAAGCTGTGGAGCCTTTCTTCTTCGGAGATCTGACAGGAGAAAGATACCTGCGTACACAGCATGAATAAAAATAGTGAAATAAAAACAAAAATGACACTTCCAAATAAAAAACAAGTGAACAAAGGTAAATACACAATATACATGCATACTTTTCCATTCCCCTTGCTAGAAGGGAAGAGCCTTCATTGAAACAAATCATTCCTAAAATTGAGAACTGAAAATCAGAGATATTGAAGCTCATCCATATTTCTCCTCTTCTCCGCCTCAGGACCAGGAACTGGTGAAACTAGCATCTTTCCCAAAAGTCTAGCCAATCACAGCATATAAGAGGAGGTTACTTACCTGTAATGGGAGGTTCTTCAATATGTGTAGTCCCTATCTGTATTTCACTGAGGGTTATGCGCATACACTATGCGCCCAGAGCCAGAGTTTTTCAAAGTAGTATTGCTCGGCAGTCCATGCGTGTGCCCTTGTATTGCCTTGTGGTTTCACCTGAGGCAATAAAGGGTGCGGCGGACCGACTGCATCTCCAGTACATTCTCCACTGCCGACCTACAGAGCTGCAGCAAAGGGGAAGGAGGGTGGTATTGGAATACAGATAGGGACTGCACATCTTGAAGAACTTCCAGTTACAGATAAGTAATCTCTTCTTCTTTGAGTGATGGTTCCTATTGTATTTCACTGAGGGTGATTGACAAGCAGTACCTAGATAGGAGGAGGGTGCAAGGAAGATGGCAAAACCATATAACAGAAGATCGCTATGCCGAATGAGGCATTTGTTGCAGAATCACGTACTAGAGCAGTCAGAGGAAAAGGTGTGTACGGAACTCCATGTGGCCGCCTTACATATGACCACAAGAGGCATGTCATGAAGTGCGGCTATGATTGATGCTTGCGTTCTTGTGGAATGAGCTTGTATCCCATCTGGTGGAGAGTGCCCTGACAATTGATAGCAACACATAACGCACTCTGAGACCCACTTGGAGATTCTCTGCGTAGAAATGACCTGTCCTTTCATTCTCTCCACTATGGCGATAAATAGCCTAGGAGACTTCTGGAATGGCTTTCTCCTTTGTAGGTAAAAGGACAAAGACACACATCAAAGGACTAAAGCCGCCCTTCCTCATTTGAGACATATAGTTTTGGAAAGAAAGTAGGCAGATGTATATGTTGGTTGAGGTGAAATTGGGAATCCACCTTTGGCAGAAACTTGGAATGCTGTCGCAGCGAGACTTTGTGCTTGTGGAACCTAGTGAAGGGGGGGGCGGGTTGCCATCATGGCTCCCAGCTCTCCAACCCTCCTCACTGAGAAATGGCAACAAGGAAAGCAGAGAAGAGAGAGAGGGCAGAAGGACAGCGGTTTGAAGAGAGAGTTCATTAAGGACTAAGTCAGTGGTTTCCAAACTGGGGTTCGTGAACCCCTGGAGAAAATTCCCTAATGGCAGACAGAGCTGTCCCTAGGCATCCCGGGCAGCCTGGGGCCAGCAGCCTGGAGCCCCTGGACTTCCAAGAGCTAAGCAGATCAAAGCAAGCATCTCTATCACACTGAGGAGATTTAAACTTCAAGACTCCTTATAAGAAATAGAAAGGGAGGTGGATATTTTTTGCTGTTTTTAAAATTAAATAGGCAGCTAGGATTGTTTTTAAATTATTATGAAGAACAAGTTTAAGCTTTGTTGTAACGTGTGTTGTTTGCCTGGACTGCTCAAGACCTGAATGCTTGTGTAGGAGGAACTCTGAGTTGGTTTCTTAAATACCTTCATGCTGTTTCACATCTGATACTCCTTGATGAAACATAGGAGCCTTGTCTTATAACAGGCTTATTCAAAGTGATACAAGCTACGAAAGTGAGATCTTGGAAAAGTGTTGCCGTTTTCATAATGTAATAAAAATACTGTAATGAAATAATAAATTAATAATATATAGTGTATAATGAGCATGTCATAAAAACAAATTTTACATTTCCAAGATCACTGCTTTTATAATTTATACTCAGGTAAAGGAGAAAATCCCTGGAAATATTCATTTTTAGGAAGGGGTTCGCAAGACTTGACATTTTAGTGAAAGGGGTTCACAGGTTGTTAAAATTTGGGAACCACTGGTCTAGATAATACTCAGTCCTGCCATGTAGACCCCTTCCAGTCCTAATTGAATGCCCTTCCACTGGAGGATGGAAAGCACTGATGGCAACTGCAGGCTCTCTGACAGAGCTGAAAGCGAGTTCCCAGGTTTTCAGGTGGAGGAAATAGTTTAAGAGCAAGGGGATGCCCACAGCTTCAGGGGCAAGACCTTGCTGTTGGGTCCAGGAGGTAAAAAGTGCCCATTTGGCCTGACAGGATCACCTCGGGGAATCCTTTTAGCTACTGGACAGGACGTCTTGTACTGCCAATGAGCATTCTCGTGCTAATGGAGGTGTCCACGCAAAAACCATGCTGTCAGGTGTAATGTCCATGGATCTGGATGCCTGAGTCTGCCATTGTTTTGTGTCAGCAGTTCTGGAAATGTATGGAGCAGGAGTGGAGGTAGTTTTGACATGTGGAGAAGAAGAGGGAGCCAGAATTGGCAAGGCCATAATGAAGCAATCAGAATGGCCATCACTATCTCCTGCTGGAGTTTGCGGAGGACGTGAGGTTGGAGTGGGAGGAGGGGGAAGGCATAGTTCGTCCAGTCTGACCATTGTCGACTAGAGCATTGCCCAGTGAGTGGGCAGGAGTCCTCCCCTAGTAAGTGCACCGGAACATGCAGCGAACTTTGATCTACCAGGACAAACAGTTTGTGAGGTCTAGAAGTGCTTCCGAGTCTCCCCGGAATCAACGGTATCCAGTCTATTAATGGGACCAGAACCGGTAAAGGCATTTGTCTCAGGACCAACAATTCATGGGACGCCAGCAGAGTTGAAGCAGGACGGGTATGCGGATCTGGCATGCAGTGCGGCCTCTGTTTGCTCATGTGCCTTGGAGCGCATAGCTCGTTTGTGGCCGGAACGCATGGACAGTTCAGTGTCCTTCTTGGATTTAGAGGAAAATTTACTGCCATGCTAATGCACATGTTTCCGTGGTTCATGGCTAGGATCCATCTCAGGGTCCATAGCACTGGTATTGACAGATCCATATGGAGGCTCCGCAATAGGAGGAGCGCTCTTGGATTGCTCAGGCCAATGTGCAGGGGGTTTCCCCAGACAGGATCCATTTGCAGCCCATGACTACATCCAGGAGGTGCTTCTTGAGGTGGAGAGCTCAGCCTTCCCGTGTATGGGCAGGGAAGGAGAGACAGATGCTGCACCTGGAGGTGATGTGGGCTTCCCCCAAACAGTACAAACAGCGTTGGTGTTCATCGCTGGTGGAGAACGAGCAAGGGCAGGAAGCTCTGACTTTGAATCCTGGCATCATTGGCATAATCCAGTAACCAGACCCAGGAGCAGATGGTGGTGAGAAGGAACTGGAGACCTTTTTCTGTCTGACCTGCCTTTTATTGCCTTGGGCAAAACCACAAGGCAATAAAAAGGTGCATGCATGGACCACCGAGCAATACTACTTTGAAAAGCTCTGGCTCTGGGAGCATAGCGCATGCGCATAACCCTCAGTGGAATACAATAGAGACCATCACTCAAAGAAGAAACAAAGCTTCTCTCTGCTCTGCCAAATTGTTGGCTGCAGGCATTTTTTTTTTCCTCTGGCACTGTTGGGTGTGGAGATTACCCCACTTGCCCATGTCTGGAGGGGCCAGTGAGGAGCTGCTGCTGGCAGACCAGATCAAGGGAGTTGGGAAGAAATGCTGATCATGGCGTTGAGTAGCAGCTGTAATCACACATGCTGGCTTATGGCATCACAAACCTTTTTGAAAATATGGGCATACTAAGAAGTTTTGCCAAAGTATTTAAGTAAAAAGAGAATATCTATCCCTACACAGATGAAGTCATGCCATGTAACATAACAGTTTGCAGGGAAATCGTGGTTAGAAATGACATTAGAAGTATAAGTTTGATGGAGTTTGAGAAAAGATATTTTAAAATTTGGTTGAGGATGGCCTGTTTTTAGTATGAGTTCCAGCAAATGTAATGCACAAGTCAGCGTAACTTTAGTACCAAGTCCAACAAGGAAAAATGCAGTATATAAATAAATAGTTAAAAAATATTGTGAAAGAAATTAACTCCACACAGCACTTATCTCCAAGCATGCACTTTACTTACAGATCTGCCGCAGTGTGGTTATGCTGGAGAGGAAAGTTAAGAGAGCAGGTGGGCTCAGGTTGATCAACTTGGCCTTCTCGTTCCTTGGATTGCTTAATAAGATCAAATAGAGACGAATCCTAAAAAAGAAAATCATAGTAAATAAATAAATTAATGGAGATATCCCATCTCCTAGAACTGGAAGGGACCTTGAAAGGTCATCGAGTCCAGCCCCCTGCCTTCACTAGCAGGACCAAGTACTGATTTTGCCCCAGATCCCCAAGTGGCCCCCTCAAGGATTGAACTCACAACCCTGGGTTTAGCAGGCCAATGCTCAAACCACTGGGAAACTGACTATCTGACAAGAGTCACATCAACAATTGGGGCACTGCTCAAGTGCTCTATGTTTCTATTTATTTCTAGTGTTCACTCTGCACTTCCTCTGGCAATGGCTTCAGTTAGCCAGTTCAAGGACATTCTGCCTCCTCCATAACCCTCAGTTAGGATTTGAAAAGGCCAGTGTGATGGTCCTGTGCTCCTCCTCCTTTTTTGACTGATCCTGTTCCAGTTCAAGTGCTTCCTGGCTTATTTCAGCTGCTATGTGTTAAATACAGAAAGACTCAAGAGCATCAAATTGCAGTTCAAAGGCACTTAAGATCTCCTTTTGGATTGTAGGTTGATTACTGGTACTTTTGGCTAAGGAGGAAGGAGGAAGTCTGAACCCTGCTAAGATCAAAGATGACGGGGAAGGACAGTGGGAGGAGGGTACAAGTGGAGTGAAGAAGATGGATGAAGCAAGGATCTCACACTGTCATCATCAATAGCAGAACCTCAGGTTCCTCGCGGCTTATCTGTGAAGTTGTTGGTAGAACTATATAGAAATGCATGAACAACATATTCTTGCTTCACACCATAGCACTAAACTAGTCTTGAAAATACAGATGTGCTGGATTTTTTGTTTATGTTGACTTCAGCAGGGGGCTCCTGCTTAGCAATCATACTCTTTCAGTTATGTGACACCAAAACCCAGCCACCAATATCGAGTCAGGAATAACGGGGAGAAAAGAGATGTATCTATTTCTGTGGTGTTAAGCTTTGTATTGGAAGTAAAAAGGCATTATTAGTCAGGTAGTAAACAGTGGCAGATATGGATGAGCAAAACGTGGGAAGTTGGCATTTTCCTACCCCTAATCTGAAGCAGAGAGCATCAACACTGATGGACTTAACATTTTACATATACTGAATGTGTTGCTTGTCTGTTCAAGGTCCATCAAATTCTATGGATGAATGTGTTACTTATAAATATACATGAAGAGACTGCAAACCCATTTATAATAGCAAAATTGACAAAGGAGTCTGTAATGTGAACACAGCACTGATTTGTAGGTTCACAAGCAAATGTAAAGTAAACTGGTCATCCCAGCTGCACCAGTCTGGCATAAAGGCAAAAAACTTCAAACATTGGTATTCGGTTTTTTCCCCTACAGCTCTATTATTCTGAATGGGAATTGCAGTGTTGCAAACTCTTGAGATTGTAGTGAAAATCTCAGGATATTTGGGGGATTTTCTCAAGCCCTAGCACCTGGAATCAGGTGATCCCAATGGAATCTCAATTTTCATTAAAAAAAAAAAAAGAAGAAGAAGAAGATTCTCATGGTTGTGGAGAAGAGCTTGAAAACGTGAATCCTGCAGGTTCAAAAACCAGAAGACAAAAAGAACCCAACATATATTTTTCTTACAATCTCATAATTTCCAAGCCATGATTTTTGGCAATACCGGCACTGTCTAAGCCATAGCAGAGAAATGATGTACAGTTACTGGCTCATGACCGCAGTTATTTCTCAGTTATACAAGTACCTGCAGGCCAACCAGGTGATGGGGGCTGGTTGCATGACTTTTCTCAGTAACTACAAGTATTTACATGACTATGATTTGCTTGCCTATTACACCTTTAGAACTCCCACACATGTCCAAACAGACAACTGTTACCTCAACTTCTCACTCTCCCACCTACATCACGCCTCAGCAGTTCCTCTCAACAGTCCCTCCTGCTGTCAATGCTGCTCCTGTCTCCTGAAGAAGATAAGTCCCCTTCCTGGAGCAATTAGTCATTCATTTTTCAAGCTTCCCCTCTTCCCTTGACATGAATAACAGCTCCACTAGCCAAGGGGGATGGGAG
Source organism: Trachemys scripta elegans (assembly GCF_013100865.1). Lineage (NCBI taxonomy): Eukaryota > Metazoa > Chordata > Testudines > Emydidae > Trachemys > Trachemys scripta. The sequence continues at coordinate 289,268,920 of NC_048298.1, read as the reverse complement.
ATTCCTGTACCCATTCAATTCAGATTTTAAATATCTATGATGAGGAAAATACTCTTCTTGATGAAAAAGAAGTAAGAAAAATGTATTAAGACAAACAGCTAGTCTGGGGGTGGAGAGGTGTGTGAGATGGAAGGAAAACAGAAAAGCGGAAGACCAAATTTCAACATAATGAGAGAGTGTCTAGTGGTTAAGCACATGGAAACAGGAGTTCTGGGTTCTTTCCAAGTAGGCTGCTTTTCTCCTAGTTTTCCATCCCTTTAAATGTATTTGAATTGACTTTGGTTATAGACAGACTTAAGTTACGTATTTGCCTTTGTTTTTCTCTATTTTCAAAAAATGAAATATATTTATCAAATTATTTCTTTGGGGAATCTGATCTCTTGAATGCTAATTTTTTGAGCCAAGATATGAGCCACTGAATACAGGGGTTAATAGTGCAATCACTGAGACTTAATTAGAATACAATAATATTCTAAAACTAGGGACTTTTCTTGAATGTGCAAAAAATGAGGTCATTATCCACGAGTTCCGGTTGGAATAATCAATGCTTAAAAAAAGAACTTTGTACCCAAGACTCAGTTTTATCTATTGATAAGGTTTATCTCAGTGACTTTTGTTTGTAAAGTAACTTTACTCACTTTATCTGAGATGTTATATTGCTTCTCAAATCTTTTAAACAGTATTTCAGATCAGTAGCCTCTCCACCCATGAACAGTTTTAGTGCACACATTTTTTAAAATGCCCGAGTAAATTTTTTGCTCAAGAATCTGACTGATGTCACTGGATACATAGTACAAATTAAAAGAACAAAATAATAACATTGCATTTATTTTGGGGATCTTAAAGTGCTAACTAAGATAGGTAATACAGCCCCATTTTATTGAGGTGGAAATGGAGACATGATCTAGTACCACTAACTTGTCAGAGTCAGGAATAGAGCCAAAGTTTGATTCTCAGTTGTCCTCCCCCAACTCTAATCATTAGACCATGCTGCCATGGTAATACTACTTTACTGAGTTCAGAAACTGAGTTTTAAGAAAAAAAGTTTAACATATGCACCCAGCCAAAATTCAAATATCCTTTAAGTATCAGTAGTTTTCTGAACCAGATGTACACAATTCAGAATTGCATTCATGAGGACTGGGTGCTTGTTTTGGTTTCAGAGTCCACCAATTACAACAACAATGCTTAATCTTCTTTTAGGTAATTTGTCAAAGAAATGAAATATTTTTGAGTCTTTGTGAGGCTCAGAGTAAGAACAAGTAAATCTGTGAGATCTTTCACCTTAACAAAAAAGTTTCTAATTCTTTAGGTTTTAGATTTCTTAACATTTAAATAATTTCCTAACGCACTTTCAAGCTTTGACTCCATAATGCATCTTAGTACTATGGCTATTGCTAAACTATCTGAAATATATAGTGTAGCCAAACTTTTAAGCAACTAAAAATAATTATGAAATTGGTAAATTAAATCAGATATTTTAATATTAAGAAGCTATGAAATCTTTGGAAAATATTCAATAATTGGATGTGTTCCTTTCATCCAAAGCAAGAACAGATCTGAAATTAACAGCTTTAAAAAGAAGCTGCAAGAACTTGCTTCTAGCTACCACTTTGTATTCACTCTGCCAGAGGTGAAAATCCCTATGGCAGTTGTAAGGGTTTAGAACAGTGGTGGGCAACCTGCGGCCAGTCAGGGTAATCTGCTGGCGGGCCACGAGAGAGTTTGCTTACATCGACCGTCCGCAGGCATGGCCGCCCACAGCTCTCAGTGGCCGCAGTTTGCCGTTCCCAGACAATGGGAGCTGCGTGAAGCGGCGCAAGCCAGCTGCTGCTTACCATTGGCCAGGAACGGTGACCACAGCCACTGGGAGCTGTGGGCGGCCGATGTAAACAAATTGTCTTGCGGCCGCATGAGGCCCGTAGGTTGCCCAGCACTGGTAGAAGTTTCACTTTCATTTGCAAAGGCACTTCGAAAAGCCTAACAAAACCACTAGCATTCAGAACGATGAAACAATTTAGGCCTGCCAAAACAAAATCCTGACTAACCCAATGATAACTTAATTCTCCAAACCTAAACCGCATATCCCATAAAAGAACTGAAGATTAAAGACCATAATTTCCAACCGATTGGATAGACCTTATCACGGTTTCATTGATTTAATCTGCCTATCTTCAATCCTACTTTAGTGACTTTACACACAGTTGGAGGTGAATAAAAGTTGGATGCATGCAAAATATGACCCTATTTGGGCTTGCTTTCTGTATGGTTTCAGGCAAAGAAACAATAACAAAAGCGGGGCTGAGGATTTCATTCAGATGTTAATACAGTCTGATTTGTTTTAATTCTTTAACTCAAAATGTGCATATTGCTCGTTTATTTAACAGGACAAGGTTTTTTGTACTTTATTGGTGTGTTGGAATAATACTATAACTTGATCTCCTCTGTTTAACATTAACACAACATTAATTTCAAAAACAGAATACCACCATAAAGATGTGTGGGAGCCTGTCCTATAAAGAATTTTAATCTCTTTGGCTAGAAGCTAAGACCGTGGCAGATGGGTTAAAAAAAAAAAAACACAGGAGACAAAGAAGCAGAAGAATATAATCATTATGATTGCTGCTTAGCTCAGACTAGATGAGAGAAGTCTTTTTCATGAGATTTTTTTATTCCAAATACCAGTATCGCATATTTGTTATGCAAAAGTGAAAAATGGCTAATTTGCGCTACATCCCCAGTTTAACTCCAGCAGAGCAATACCTGCTTTTACCAGTGCTGAATTTGGCTGCACATAACTTTTCATTAACCTCCCTGCTTTTCTCAAATGTGAATACAGAGTTGCTAAACTACACTTGAAGATTGGCAGACATGTTAAACCAATGACACCATGGTAAGTGCTATCTATTTGGTAAGTATGTAAGCACTAAATACAATTCATTTTTCAGTTATTTTCAAGCATCGAAAACTGTACTAGACATCTCGTAATAAAATCTGATCAGCATCCCAAAAAGGTTACAGTCTAAATTCAATATGGCACTAGAAGTAAAGGTCAAACAACAAAGGAAGGAGACAATACCTATCAGAGAATGTTGTAAGACAGAAATTGTTCTTGTTACACTTGTTTTCTTTTCTTCACATTCATGTCTTGTAGGTGAGATAACAGAGTGATTTTTAGGGTGGATATAAAGAAAGGAAGGTTGATGAAGAGATCTGGAGAAGGCATTTCAAGTATAATGGGAACTACAGAAGCAAGAGGCTCAAATTCATAGTTGCCCTATGTGATTTTTAGCAGCTAGACTGATGCAAAGGGGCTGTAGGGAGGTATAATAATCACCTCACCATTTCTTAGGAATAGCCCTTGAACTGGGGGTGAGCCAGAGGAGGGGAATGCAGTTTGGGAATGAGAGGTGGTGTAGCCGGGCTATGTCATGTCCTAGCAGTTCTGCACCCATGAATAGGGGCCACTGCAACAGGGTGCAAGTTAGTGCTACCACCAAGCTGCCCTCGCCTACACTGGGGACACCAGCAGCTCCTGAACAAGGGAATGTGCAAGGTGCACCTTGCATGTATCTAGCCTGAAGACATTTGAGAAACAAGGAGACAAAAGGCTAGCAGCATTAGCACAGCGAAGGCAAACATTTGTACGCAGCAATTGATGAGAAAAGTCAGAGTTGCTACAACTAAAAAAAACCGGATCTATAAAGTACTATGTGCTTTTTCTGGCATTCACGGAATAGGGAATCCAGACTCATTTCACTAGCCATCTTGCAAACCATTTTTTTGCACATTTAAACTTTAACCACAACGGTATGTTGTAGACATAATGCAAGGATAGTGACCTTAGTTCTAAGTGGTAAGCACTAATGGGGCTAGCTCAAAGATATTAAGCAAACCAGTGATAAGATTCTGCAAACAACTTAGATAATGACTCAGCTGCCCTGTAGCTCTCTACATGTAAGCCAACCTTCCACACCAATAATTAAAAGAAAAGCAATTGTCAGTTGTAGATTTTTCTAGACTAGTTTGCCCTGACTAAAATCCGAGCCCCAAACACCTTTTTAAAAAACAATTTCAAGCTAACGTAGTTGCATCAATTGTGTGTTTAACCTAACTGTGTTAAACCCGTTTTTAAAAGCCATTCCAGATTACTTCTGAACATGTTCTAATAAATGGCTTGGAATGTCCCCAGAGCAGTTATGTACAAGTATTTCTGTGTAGGACTCAACACATTTTATAATAGTCTTTAGCACAAAGAAAAATCATTCCCAGGAACTAAAGGGTTAATATTCAGTGCCTCCGATTAAATGGAACTCAGAAACAAATAGATGTGTTCCCACTATCATCAGAGAGAAACATTTGTACCTGAAATAATTAGATTTGTTGTCTGGATCTCCGCAGTATTTACATTTCAGTATGACTACAGTATTTGTGCAAGTCTCACGCAGCATTACTTTCTTTTTTAAATTAAAGCCAAGAGGCCCCAGGGCCGCCCTGGGGGGGGGGAAGTGGGCCAATTTGCCCCGGGCCCCACGAGCCCTGGCCGAGAATCCCTTCCCTGGTTACTCACCTGGTGGCTGTCCAGGTCTTCGGCGGCACTTCGGCGGCGGGCCCTTCAGTCGCTCCGGGTCTTCTGTGGCATTTCGGCAGCGGGTCCTTCAGTGCTGCCAAAGACACGGAGCGACTAAAGGACCTGCCGCTGCCGCAGACTCGGAGCGCCACCCAGTGAGTACACGCGCCGCAGCGGGTGGTGCCTTTTTTTATGTCCGCTCCCCCACTTTGCCCCAGGCCCCGTGAAGCCTCTGGGCGGCCCTGAGAGGCCCCAGATTTCAGAAGAAACAACCTGAATTCCTATCAGTAATTTCTCAAAGTGAAAAATCCAGCTCAGTAAGTACACTGTGCCTTACCCAATCTGAACCATGCCTCTTGGAAATGATAATGATGAAATAGACTTTAAAACAGATTTTTAAAAAGCAACATATAGCAACAATTATAGTTTTTAAAGAATGAATCAATTAGGTTACAGGAGAAAATAAATTCTTCAAGATTCAGTATGTTGCTCTATTTTCAAGTAGGCTGACCAGGTACCTGGTTTTCAGCCAGAACACCCAGTCGAAAAGGGATCCTGGTGGCTCCAGCCAGCACTGCTGACCGGGCCATTGACTGTCCAGTTGGTGGTGCCGCGCAGCAGGGCTGGCAGGCTCCCTGCTAGCCTCCACGCCACGCAGTTCCTGGAAAGCAGCCGGAATATCCCCCCCCTCTGGCTCCCACGCATACGGGTAGCCAGGAGGCTCCGCATTCTACCCTGGCGCCGAGTGCCACCCCCGCAGCTCCCATTGGCTGGGAACTGCGGCCAATGTGAGCTGTGGGGGCAACGCCTGTGGATGGGGCAGCGCACAGAGCTTCCTGGCTGTGCCTCCACATAGGAGCCGGACATGCCGCTGCTTCTGGAGCTGCTTGAGGTAAGTGCCACCCATAGCCTGTACCCGATGCCCCCCCATGCTCCAAACCCCTCAGTCCCAGCCCAGAGCCCCCTCCTACACCTTAAACTCCTCATCCCCAGCCCCATATCAGAGACCACACCCCCCAGACATAGCCCTCACCCCCTCCCGTGCCCCAACCCCCTGCCCCAGCCCTGATCCCCTTCCTACCCTCTGAGCCTCTCAGTCCCAGCCCGGAGCACTATCCTACACCCAAAACCCCTCATCCCCAGCCCCACCCCAGAGTCTGCACCTCCAGCTAGAGCCCTCACACATACCCCACACCCCAACCCTCTCCCCCTGCCCGGAGCCCCCTCCCACACCCTGAACCCCTCATTTCTGGCCCCACCCCGGAACCCGCATCCCCAACCCAGAGCCCGTACTTCCTCCCACACCCCAACACCCTGTCTCAGCCTGGAGCCCCCTCCCATACTCCAAACCCCTCGGCTTCACCCCCAGCCTGGAGCCTACTCCTGCGACCCAAACTCCTGGCCCCACCCCGAAGCCCGCACCCGCAGACAGAGCCCTCACCCTCTCCCACACCCTAACCCCCTGAGCCAGCCTGGTGAAAATGAGCGAGTGAGTGAGGGTGGGAGAGCAAGTGACAGAGGAAGGGGGGATGGAGTAAGCAGGGGTGGGGCTTCAGAGAAGCGGTGGGGCAGGGACGGGGCATGGGTGCTCGGTTTTGTGCAAGTAGAAAGTTGGCAACCCTATTTTCAAGTATATTTCATTGCAGCCTAAGTTGGGAGATAAGTAACAAAACTTGAGCTCATTTTTGGAACCACATGTACCCAAAAAACACTGCTATCATACTAGAAAATTCTAATTGTGACTGTTTAAAACATTGAGACTGTGTGTATCCTTCAAATTAAAAAGCACTAATTTTCTTCAGGTATTGGCTAGATATGGCACCTCTTTCTGTTTAGATTTTTGGTTAAAGCTTCCTGCTGTGTAACGCCATTTCAAGTCTCAGGTGTTTTTAATTTCTTGGAAGAGCAAACCTACATATTTAGGGTGACCAGACAGCAAGTGTGAAAAAATGGGAGGGGGGGGGGTAATAGGAGCCTATATAAGAAAAAGACCCAAAAATCGGGACTGTCCCTATAAAATTGGGACATCTGGTCACCCTATACATATTGCATATGTAAGGAAATTGTTATTCTTGGAAACTTTGCAGTCAGCAGTTTTTAGAAAGAAGGCAGTCACAGTCTGTTCCTAAGTTCTCTGAAAAGCCTTGATTATTCTGGAAACAAGCAAAACCCCAAAACACACACCCAATACGCCCACAAAGGAACATGGAGCCAACATGAATTTCCAGGTTGCACTGCAAATATAGGAGGCGGAGGGAGGGCTCAACTCTAGAGACAGGAAAGCGATCTGCTTTCCTAACATAAGCAAGGATGTTAAAAATTACACTATTTAAATACTAGCAATATCTAACTCCTCCAACACTTCCTGACTCTAGAGCCCAGAATATAAATACATCCTAAAAATGCTTCATATTGTCTAAAACAAAAAAAAATACTAGAGTGAAGTTCGGCCTATAGGAAATAAGTTGTTGGCATGGTACTATATCAAGGCTTGGAAGGAAAAATGCACAAAGCGTTTTATGCAAATCTTTATTATGGTTATTTGCTTTAAAAAGTATTTGAGTCTAAAAATTGTGTGGAAATGAGAGAAACAAGAAAAATTAAAGATACTGGCAAAGTTTCCAGTGTAGTAATACATTTTATACCTCTACTTCTTTCTTTCTACAAGGCCTTGGTTCTGATTTTGACACTTTTGTGTCTGACATATTATTGAGTGTGTCAAGCTTACATATCTCAACCAACCTAATATTTGCTTACGGCAGGCAAAAATCTGGTAATCATATTCTGAGTAGCTTTCAAAGCAGAAACATCTGCATGGCTTCTGAGCAGTTTGCTGACAGAGTTTAATAAGATGTCTACAGCTAATCAATTTTATTTTACAAGCAGTTATTCAACAATCAAGATAAAATACTCCATGAGAGCTGGAAGTGGTAATTCAGTCAGAATTAGGTTAACCAAAAAGGCATGAAATGTTTTGGCCAGTGACAATGTTAGTCTGTTTTCTCTGAAGAAGAACAAGACATTTCAAGATACAGGCAGAGAGATTCTATACGCATCTTGCAGAACTGTGTATTCTTAAAATTACAGAGTAAAGCTCAAAGAATTGGACAACAATAAATACACTTTATCTTGACATGCTGAAATTAATTTCTTAATATTTTCCTCGTTTCATACAAATTTTATTTATATTAAAATATATTTTAGTTAACATTTTCTAACATCTACTAAATAAATTTTTCTCCATTGTACTCCCAATTTATCATTCTCTCGGAGATGTTACTGTTGCTACTCTTTAAACAATGCTGCAAAAAGCTGATCTGTCAACCTTTCTCCCAGCTACAACTTCACTCCTTCCAATCCTTGAAGGCAAACTCACTAACAACCAATCTACTCTTTTAATCTGCTGGGTCAACCACAAGCTGTAATTCTGTAACCCAATCTTAGAGTCGATGCTAGAATTAGTGTTTCATCATGAATCTGCATTAACTGTTTATATCTTACAGAGATTTGAGAAATACCACAGAATGGAAGGAACATGCTAATCTTCATTCTTTATATAGTATGGATTAGCCCAAGTAAGTGATGGAGTCAAAAAATATCACATATTGAAATATGAGTTAGGGCATCCTGGATTCTCAAAGAAGCTAAAGGAATCTTGTTAATTACTGAGGGATGCTGTGAAATGCTTAAGTGTTACTTTTTGATGACACAATTAAGATATTCATCTACAAGCAAGGTAAAGAAACCCACCCGATTATAATTTATCTATATAACCTGAATTGTGATGAAGTTGTAACCTAGCAGTACACATCTTTATTAGGGTTGCCAACTATCTAATCGCACAAACCCAAACACCCTTGCCCTGCTCCCTACCCCAACCCTTCCCTGATAACATGCCCCCATTCACTCCATCCCCCTCCCCCCCTCTGTTGCTCACTTTCACCAGGCTGGGGCAGAGGGTGGGGGTGCAGGCTCTGGGCTGGGGCCAAGGGGTTCGGAGTGCAGGAGCGGACTTCAGGCTGAGCCTGGGGCAGGGGGTTGGGGTGCGGGAGGGGGTGAGCAGTGCAGGCTCCAGGAGGGAGTTTGGGTGCAGGAGGGGGCTCAGGGCTGGGGGGTTGGGGTGCATGAGGGGTGTAGGTCCTGGGAGGGAGTTTGGGTGCAGGAAGTGGCTCAGGGCTGGGGTAGGGGGTTGGGATGCATGCAAGAGAAGGTGCAGTCTCCAGCCAGGCAGTGCTTACCTCGGGCAGCTCCCAGAAGCAGCCAGCATGTCCAGCTCCTAGGCTTGGGGCGGCAAGGCAGCTCTGCGCGCTGCCTCTGCCCCCACAGCTCCCATTGGCCACGGTTCCTGGCCAATGGGAGCTTTGGAGTCAGCGCTCGGGGGGGCAGCGTGCAGAGACCCCTGGCCATCTCTGTGCCTAAAAGCCGGACATGCCAGCCACTTCCAGGAGCCGTGTGGAGCCAGGGCAGATAGGGAGCCTGCCTTAGCCCTGCTGTGCCACTGGATTTTTAGCAGTCTAAAATCTCCCGGATTGGCTTCAGTAGCCTCCGGGAGATCAAGCCTGAATCCAGGAGATTTCCTGCCAATTCGGGAGGGTTGGCAACCCTAAACTTTATTTGAACCTCCATACCACCTGCAAGAGTCTTGATGCAATATTTCCTCCAGCAATCTTGATTATTTTTCAGAAAACGATTTAAAACAGTGGTTCTGCAAAGCCCTTCCTTGTAGTCCACACAAATAAATCTTTTGAGAAGCAAACAATAGGATCAGGAGTACTGGAACAAGAGGTAGTTCTATGGGAGGATATTTCTCTCTATCCACAGAAGTTTGAGAACCTCCAATTGGCAGGTACCTTTAAAAATGCTATTTTTCTTTAAAGGGACAAGGTGGGTGAGCTAATATCTTTTATTGAATCAACTTGATGACATTCAAGTGGAGTAACAGGTAAAACTCTTGTCTCATAGAAAGTAAGTTTGGCAAAAGTAACTTCACATCTTTCTTGTATACATGAAACTTTTACCATTTCTTTCCAGGATCTAAAGATCCTATTACCAAAGTTACTACTAATTCTATATTCAAAAAGAATCTCTCAAAAACCTTAAAGTTAACAGTGAAACCTAAATAAATCTAAAATACATAGATACCCTAATATTGTGTGGAGGATATTTAAATATTTATATTTTTCTTCAAATACTCCAAGAATTTTAAATAACTGGACAAGCAGCAAATGAAACCCAAGATGACCTTCAAATTTCAACATGCAATGCCACTGGCAAGTGGTAAGGAAAAACAGACCATTTCCAGATTGAATTTCAGGTATATGGAATAAAAATATTCTTCACTTGTGCATATTCCAACACCTCACCATCTCAAAGCAAAATAGCAGGGAAATTACTTTAGGTTCCAAGTGGAGTTGTGTTCTTTTTATTTCCAAGTGTATACAGAGTGCCCAGTTCTGCTTTCAGTTATGCCAGTATACACCATGAGCAACTCCACTGAAGTCAACAGAAATACCAGTGTAAAACTGATACAAAATCATAATCGGGGCGGAATATTAAGTTATTGTAAACCTATTATTTCTGTATTTTTCAGAACCCAGAGCACTCCTTGTGGGCTCTGAAGGAGGATGTGTATATGTACACGCTCAGTGAGGACGGCCAGGAGGAACTGGGATCCCCAGTGCGCTGTATCCTTTCTAGAAAATACACTTATACCATTCATAGCAATTCAGATGAGACAATTTTCTAGTTGTAAATCTGGCAGTCTGATTGTTTTTTAAGTTTAAATAATGAAGACTTCCCCCTCTGTCCTTCAATCTCGATTTTCCATAGTCACTATGAAACAGATAAACCACCGATATGTCCAGTTCTGTTCACAATGAAGTCAATGGATGTTTTGCCATTAACATCAATGAGAAAAATTTGAGCTAGGAGATTTCTTATCAGCTACTGTCTATGGGACTTCAGAACTTTCTTGATTTACAGCATATTTTATCTTCCTGATAGCACTCTTTCAGTTCCTCCAGTTGACAGTTTGTCAGCTCCAGGCTACAGAGATCTTGTGGAGATTTCATATTTGTCCTTATCTTAACACTTAAAAGGTCTCATTGGCAGGCCACAGCACAACACATGAAACAGGAACTAAGAACAGGTTGGATAGCTAAACTGAAATCCTGGCCCCATTGAAGTCAATGGTAAAATTTCCATTGACTTCACTGGGGCCAAGATTTCGCCTTACTGCTCATTTTCCCAGCTTCTGTCACCCAAACCTCTCCCACAGAAAAGCAGCACTAGTGCATAATTTATCACTACTCTGCTCATTTTCATCCTCATTTATGGGTAAATTAATGAGACCTCCATCTGCTGGAATGGGTTTCCTTCAGGATTGCACTGACTGAAATGTATATCAGGCTGAGCTTCGCAGCTCCACAAAAGCTCCTAAACGCCACATGGCTGAGCTAAGGTATTTCAAGAACAGAAGTCCTTTTGCAGAGTTGCACTGCAGAAGCTTGGTTTCAGCCCTTCGAAGATTGAGGTGTTGTGCAGGCTGACGGTCCTGGGACAGAAATAAAATTGACATTTCCTGTAATAATTCTTTTCACTGACAGATTTTCATAAGTACCTACTTTACAAAACAATTGTATGTAGTAGACCATCTTTGGTATTAGCCTGATCTGTACTATACATTCTCCCATTTCCCTGTTTTGACCCCTTTCTCTCTTACCCCGCCTCCAGAAGTATGCCTTGCTCTATTCTAGAATCCAGGATTCTATGAGTGGAAAATGTGAGAGTTGGGAAAGCATCATCCTAGTCCTTTTTTTTTTTTTTTTTTTGGCCTGCCGTGAGACAGATGACTGCCAGACACTGGAAATATAACTCCTGATGTAAGCTACGGTCAGCAACAAAACCTGGATACACCAAAAACTGTTCAGAATATGGGGGGGGGGGGGAAAACCACAACTGTGGTTTTAGTGCAAACCAAGCACAATTCCAGGAGCAGCATTCGGATGGGTTTTTATTTTGCTCCGGCATTTGCGCTCTCGGAGGGTTTTTTTTTTTGTTTTGTTTGGGGAGGCAAAAAACCTAGAGCCGGCCCTGAGTGCTGTATACTTTTTTTCTTTATTTTTACTAATGACATCAATTAATTTGACTAGATTTCCAGTTGATTGTGTCCCTTTTAAAAGTATTTTGAATTAAAACTTTTAAAAAACCGACAAACACGACTCTGTTTTAGTTGTTTAGGGTAAGTTGTCCAAAGTTAGGCATAGCAAGTCCAAATATGGCATAACACAGGGGTGGGCAAACTATGGCCCATGGGCCACATCCGGCCCGCCAGCCGATTTAATCCAGCCCTCGAGCTTCCACTGGGAGCGGGGTCGGGGACTGGTCCGTGTGCACATGCCGCTGCTCCGCGTGGTTCCCGGAAGCAGCAGCATGTCCCCCCTCTGGCTCCTACGCGTAGGGGCAGCCAGGGGGCTTCGCATGCTGCCTCTACCCCAAGCGCCACCCCCGTGCCAATGGAACTGCAGGGGCAGTGCCTGCTGAGGGGGCAGCACACAGAGCCGCCTGGCTGCACCTCTGCTTAGGAGCTGAAGGGGGGTCATGCTGCTGCTTCTGGAAGCTGCTTGAGGTAAGTGCCACTCAGAGCCTGCACCCCTGACCCCTTCCCGGGGCCCAACCCCCTGCACCCTTGCCCTGATCCCTCTCCCACCCTCCGAAACCCTTGGCCCCAGCCCAGAGCACCCTCCAGCTCCCCAAACCGCTCATCCCCAGTCCAGCCCAGAGCCTTCATCCACAGCCAGAGCCCTCCCCTCCCCCCTGTCCTAGCCCCGAGCCCCCTCCCACATTCCAAACCCCTCAGTCCCAGCCCGGAGCACCCTCCTACACCCCAAACCCCTCATCCTGAGCCCCACCCCAGAGCCCGCACCCCCGGCCAGAGCCCTCACTCCCTCCTGCACCCCAACCCCAATTTCGTGAGCATTTAAGGCTTGCCATACAATTTCCATACCCGGATGTGGCCCTCGGGCCAAAAAGTTTGCCAACCCCTGGCATAACAGATATTTGCCACAGTGCTAGAAGCCTTTATTTGTATATCCCTGGATCAAAAACATGAGGATCCTGTAAGCAAAAATGTTATATCACTCTATATTTAGGCAAAAGAAAAGATAAATCGGTTCCTCTTCCCATGAGAAGTTGAGAAATAGCGGTGGTTTTCTTATGAAGATACAAGTCATTCCAGAAAGGACAAAAGAGAAGTAGCATCAAAGTCACACAACTATAAGCACCAAACAGAGGGCTGAAATACTCTAATTTCAATCTAAACTTCCTTTTTATTTTTAAATAACTTTGCTTGACCTTCTATTTAACTTACTGGAACTAAAAGGTTTCCAGCCCAAGTACTTGTGCTTCCAGCTTCAATGTTTTACATTTGAAATATTTTGGGGGATATATGTATTAGAACATAGCTAGTAAGACATGAATATAGCCCACGGGGTTAATATTCTATAGGAAATATTTAGAATCTGACAAGTTTTACACACAAGACTTTTAATCAAAGCTTTGAGCTATGGAACAGGATGTCAAAGGACGTAGTAGAGGCTACAGTCACTCAGAAATGATCAGTGTTGCCAACTCTCACAATTTTATCACAAGGTTTGTGATTTGATGTTTTTCTTAAAGCCCCAGCTTGAGAGAATCATAGCGCTCTCTCTTTTTTTTTTTTTTTTTAAGTTTCTAGCCCTCATGGTTACAGAAAAAAGCTTGAAAATGTGAATTTTAAGGGATCAAAAACCAGAAGGCAAATACAAGGAACCCAAAATATATTATTTTTAAAGTCTCATGATTTTTAAGGCAATCATGATGATTTTCACAGAGGGTTAAGAGAGGAACCTGACTATTTAAAATGTTATGGGTTGGCAATGGTAATGCTCTACAATGGATGAGAATCTGGGGACTCAGCATTTCTAGGCATAATTAATAAAATACCGGCTGGTTCAACAGATCCTTTCATCCAAATTTCCTCTTCCCTACATATAAACAAAGAATAACGGATTATACTACAGACTGTATTAAGTCAGACTTCAAAGTGGCCTTATTGTTTTGTATAATGGAAAGTTTATGATTAGCCTGAGTTTTACATGGTCTTGTGTGTAAACTAAGTTACTGTGTCCAACTTCAATACAAATTTGTCTGTAATGGGACTTGTGGCTGTCAACAGCAGTTTCTTGAAGTTACTGGGATGACAACGAAGAGAGGAAAAAGACAGACATTTTTCTATTCTCAGAGTTGCGGTTAGCACGTCTGCAAACACTCTGGATATCGGGGAAATCATATGAGAAATCTGCACTGGGAGTGGCTATTATTCCTGTACTGATTAGAGATCAGAAAGTAAAGATATGCTGCCATCAAGCCTACTGATGTGAATGAGTCCTTCAAGCCCAGAGATGACTATATATTGTGCTTGTGCAGATATCAGTCTCCATTCTAAACATGCATACTTGTTCAGGGCCTTTAAATTTGCATAACTCTGGTCCCGTTTTATCCAAAATCATATATAGTAGTTGTGACACTGCACCTCATATTCTTCACAGTGATATTATGATATGAGTATTGCATAATTATGATGCATTTTGTACAAGATGGGTCATGTGAGGTGTCATTGGAAAAGTTATGATTTGCTGAATATGATTATCATATTTGTATGCATGTATCATTTTTGTATCTAAAGTTATGAATATTGACTATGTATCTGTATTTCAAATGTGCTTACTCTAGTTGACACCCACAACTAGCCTTTCTGGTACAACAATGAAGAAGCTAAACAGTGCTGATAACCCATCAGCAAAGACAATGGACCCTGGAAGAACGTAACCTTCCTATAAACATTCCAGACAGCCTGTAAGTAATGTCTGCTATGCCTCAGCAAGGTTTGCAAGGGAATGTGACCAGGCCACATGACTCTGGACTCCATCTTGAGATATCACTGTTTTTCCACAAAGTGTACTGGGAACCAAGTTTTGAAACAAAGGGTTCAAACCGAATGCTAAAGCTATATAAGGCAGACAGTGTTTCTTCACTCCCCACACAAGAGGACTCCTGGAAACACCTGAGGAACAACGAGTAAACTGGGGAAAGTGCTGGACCCAGGCTAAAGGGCTTTCTAGCCTGTGTATGAAAACTTGGGAAAACCAAGCTGCAAAGCAAGTGCAGCTTGTGCCTTAACAATCTGCAAGTCTGCTTATACCATCACTCTGGGTGAGAGACTGCTAATCTGCTAATTCATATCCAATCTATCTAGTATGTTAAACTTAGTTTGCATTTTTGTTTATTTGCTAGGTAATCTGCTTTGATCTGTTTGCTATCCCTTATAATCACTTAAAGTCTCTCTTTTGTAATTAATAAACTTGTTTTATGTTTTAATCTAAACCCAGTGTGCAGTTAAGTGATGTGTCTGGGGAAAAAAATCGCAGCTTGGTTTAACACACGCTTCTTGCATATTTCTCTCCACATTGAGGGAGGGGCGAACCAGGTAATACATTCATACTGGTCGGTGTTTTGACCATGGTACAGCTCAGGGGTCCTAGGCTAGGGAGCTGGTGATTATTTTGGCTGTAGCCTCTCTATTGTTGGTTCATGCAGTGGTTGGTCAGAGAGCCTGCATGTAACTGCAGCTGGGTGTGTCCCTACCTGTGTGGGTGCCAGAGGAGGAATAGGACCGGGAGCGGGTCTGCAGCTTGCCACAGCAACACAGTGTGACAGGGAGTCTAGGGTGGTGAGCCACAGGTCTCGGTGCTACCCCAGTTCCAGGTGGCACCCTGTGGGGAACCCGTCACAGTAGTAAGTACTGGAGCGTATGGCTTCACTGCCACCTGCTTTTCTATATCTGTTGGGACTGGCAACTGAATATATGTTGGTTTTCATTATTTTACCAGCTTGACTGCACATCCTATTCTTTGATCATTTCAAGACTCATCTGTCTTAATTTGATTTCGGTTGCCACTCCATAAAAATTAATTTCCATCCTATTTTACAAGTTCTCTTGGACAGGCTTCCTCTTGAAATAATGAATGTTTAGTTTCTACCTAGACCTAATCTTTCTATATATTTAGTTACCTGACAATACTCTAGAATTACTAGTATAGTCTTTCCTCTGACCAAGACTACCCTACCACACAGTCAAAACAGGTGATCATTCACTTCCACATAAATGACATCTAAAGATTTAGCGGAAGAACTACTTTTTCCCCAAGTTACCCTAGGACAGAAAGCCCTATAAATCTGACATTTCCTACAGGGTTTGTTATGAGAGAAGGGATGAAAGAATGTCTTCTCCTATCTCCTCCTCTTTGTAACTGTCTGGAAGATGGCAAAGATTGCTTTTCTCTTCTAGACTGTCAAACAACTTGCCTCAGGAATATTTTGGCATAACTAGCGTGTGGCTGGCTGGAGGGTCCTTCTTCCACTACTCTTCAATAAATGTCTGCATGCCACTACATTAGAGGTCAATCTGAAAACCACAGTTTATAAGTCTACTGAGATATCAGCAGAAAGGATGAGGCCAATGCCATCTTGTTATGTGAGGGCTCCTAATTTATAAAGCAAAGATTGCTTCATAAAGTAACTTAACTCATTAGTCCAGGCAACAATGATCCTGGAGAGCCATAGAGTTGCAGAAATGTAGGACTGGAAGGGTCCACAAAAGGTTATCTAGTCCATCCCTTTGAACTAAGGCTGGGTCAAGTATACCTAGAACATCCCTGACAGGTGTCTGTCTAACCTGTTCTTAAAGCCATGAATGAAAGGGATTCCACAGCCCCCCTTAGTAACCTACTGCAGTGCTTAACTAGCCTTATAGTTGGAAAGTTTTTCCTAATATCGTTTAGCTGGAGATTCAATTCCTGGAAGAGAGAGTATGTCTAGGTGGAAGTTAGTACTGCTTCCTAAGACTGGCTCTTGAGTAGTCATCAAGATACAGAAAGACAAAAATTGCTTTTCATTGAAAATAAACAGTTACTACTCCTAGAACCTTTGTGAACATCCTTGGGGCCAAAGAAGGGCTGAAGGGAAGTACTCAGTGTTGATAGAGGTTTGGCTGCATCTGTTCCCTCTGTATGCCGTCCCAGCTCTGCGCAGGTAGCTGGCCCAGCAGACCTCGAGTGAAGCGCCCAATGACCATAAGATCTGTTACGATACGAAGGCACCCAGCAAAGTTTAGTGTTGACAATGCATGGTACTAGTATCCCGCAGACTCTACCAGATCACTAATACAGGTATGCCCGTAACAATGGACCAGCTCAGTGAAAGGAGGAACTTTCCGTTCCTCCCTAGGCCAGACAGAGACACTCCCTCTAAGATACCTCTTTATACCCCAATGCAAACATCTTACATATTGCCCCACTGATGTAGCTAGGTGCCACCTTCTGACGTAGCAAATCACCACCTTGTACCTGTTGGTTTGGTCAAAATACCTCTATCCATTATGTTGTAATCCTGACCTCATCTTTAGGATAGGTCAGTGTATTACTGTTATCTTTGGGGAATGAGTTTGGTCTCAAGGTGTTCTGGTACCACCCTTCTGGAATGTGTTCGTGTGAGTGACTAGCACTACTTAGGAATGTATATTTCTGCAATATCAGCCCTGTTTTTCCCAGACTCTGTGAGCAGGGCCTGCCTCTTGCTCATAACTTAACTTTGCTTTATATCAGCAAAGCTTTGACCACTACTTCTAGTGCAGGCCTCAGGCCTCATACCAAGCCTCTAATACAAGGCCATATGTTTCAGGCTCTCTTTCTACTACATTCTCCCACTTTTTGTCTTTTTATGGGGAGGATGTTTACCCGTCGTCCCAGAAAAGCATAATGCATGGACTCAAGATGACCCAGTGGGCTAAACACTTACGTGGTCACTTTACTTTACCATCCACACATTCATGCCCCATCTGTCTCTTAGTCTGCACATTCCCTTGTATGACTGATGGACAGATTTTATTTTCCAATTATGTCTAGTCCCTTATGGTGAGCCTGGGAATGTTAGGCCCATGACCATGACTGATATGTTGGGTCTAGAGTTGGTCTTTGATAACTTTTTGGGCGGCATGAGGAGGCCTTTATACTTAGTTGGTCATCGATGAGAAGGGCTTTGGTCAGGATTATAAGTGTGTTATCCTTATATCTTATAGAGTAATATAGGGATTTATATATATGAGGGATTACATGATCACTTCCTTGAATAGATGAATACTATATATATTCCCACTATAACTTGCAATCAATGATAATATATGAGTAATGTGAATAGTTGGTATACATATGTAGATAATGTACATATATACACACCCACACATTATATATATATATATATATGTGCGCTTGTACCTTAAACATTCCTTATAGGACACATTTGGTCCAACACACCTCACAAAGTATCCAAGTATACAGATATCCAGCCACACTTACGAACGATATAAGTACAAACATTTACATTTAAAACATTGATAAGCATTTGATTATTCCTTATAATGATGATTCATAACTATAGCAGTGTTGATAGCTAGTTCCGTTCCTTTCTCAACCCGGTGTTGTACTGTGGCTTTTTTGGTTTGATGTTGCATGTAGCAACACATTACCATCAGAGCAATTACTGTTATGGCTTGTATTCCCATCAATATTACACTAAGTAACCTGACTATTGGGTGGAGAGTAACAGCCTCTGGGATTGTCCACCAAAGTGTTTCCACCTCTCTTTGTGCACATTCTACTTTTTCTATTTGTTGTTGGATAAAATGAGCTATGGGTATTAATACTTCCTTGGTTCTTGCCGTCAAATCATGCATGTCCAATTGTAATTGCTCCAGTGGGGGGTTTCCAGGAGGAGTAATAATTTCAGTGGCAGTGCTGACACTACTTGTTTGCCAAAAGGCCTGGGTTCCAATTTGGACTGCGCTAGTGACTTTCACACAAAATCCTGTATTGCTTCCAGGGCAAGTAGGTCCATGTATAGAAAAACTGGAATATCCTAGGGTACATACCACATCTTCTATTCGTACCACCTCATTGACTAATTTTTTTTGTTTGTTTCAATTGGACCCAGCCTCTTTTTGTGTTGTTGGTGTCGACTGTAGCATAACATTCACACAGCCACCATTCATTATGTTTTGTACAACAAGCCTGATTAATCTCCAAGCCAGTTTCAGTTACTAGGTACACAATGGAATATTGAAAATAATTCTAGCCCAAAGTGAAACACAAGTATTTCCTGGGATGGGGAGTGTGCAAGGGAGGACACATATTGCTACAATAGAAATAGGCCTCCTGTAGGTCAAGGACCAAAAAACAATCTCCTGCCTCTAGAGAAGGGATTATAGCTGCCAGAGTCACCATCGTGAACTTCTGAGACTTTAAAAATGTGTTCAGTTGTCTTAGACTTAAAATCAGTCTCCACTCTCCATCCTTCTTTGACATGAGAGAATACTTTGAGTAAAACCCTTTCCACCTGTGAAAGAATGGGACCAGTTCTGTCGCTCCTAAATGAAGGAGAGAGTGTATCTCTTGACTCAGCATAGTCTCATGAGAGGGGGTCCCTGGAGAGAGATGGGGAATGTGGGTGGGAGAGAGGGAGGCAGGGACGTAAAGTGGCTGGTGTAGTCCAATATTATAACTTCCATAACCCACCTGTCTGCTGTAATGTACTACCAGGCCTATTGGAAATGGGAAAGGTGGTCTCCAAAAGAGGGAAGATGCGCAAAAGGTTGCAGCTTGCAAACTAGAGGTGAGAGAGGAGTCAAGCCCTTGACTAACCCATCAAAATTGTTGTTTTGATGATGACTGGGTGTTGCTGAAGGAGGGTGAGAAGCCCTTTTCCTCTGGAATTTTTGTCTTTTTCTAGTGGGTTCAATGAGTCTGTGAAATCCAGAGAACTGGGCTGGGAGTGATCTCTGGGCAGTTTGAGACCTGCTAAATCTTCTCTTATTCATAGAATTGTATATACCCAGAGACTACAATGTGGCCCTGGAGTCCTTCAGTGTGTGCAGGGACTCATCTGTAGTCCCCAAGAAGAGCTTCAGACCATCAAATGGGAGGTCTTCAAAAGTATTCTGAACCTCTCTAGGAACCACAACAGCTGGAGCCATAATGCTAACTGCTGTGGAGGTGGATCTAGCAGCCATGTCCATGACATCCGAGGATGCTTGGAGAGGGGTTCTAGCTAATCATCAACCCTCCTTAATGATGGCCTGGAAGTGCTTTCTACGCTCCTGTGGAAGATGTTCTATAAAGGTTACAAACTTGTTGCAAATCATACTTGGCCATGATTGCCTGATGAGGGTTGTGGATGAGTATGCCTTTCGGCCAAAAAGGTCTAACCTCTTCTGGTCAGTAATGCTGTTTGCGATGCTTATTTATGGCATCCATCACCAAGGAATTAAGTGCAGGGTGAGGAAACAAAAATTCTGAATCGCGGGGGAACATAGTACTTTTTACAAATTGGCAGGCTGGTGACAGGAGTTTGCCACACAGTCTTTGCTGGATCCAGGAGTGCAATCCTGATGGATGTTGCCGATGGCAGAACTTCCAGGAGCTTGTGTTGTGAGTCTTTAACCTCCTCAAGAGGTATCTGGAGGGTATCAGCCATCCTCTTCACAAGGTCCGAGAATTGGTGGAAATTGTCATATGTAGATGGTGGTGGAGGCATGACTGCCTCATCCGGATATGAGAACGAAATAGAAGTTTGAGGGGTGACCTCTTTGTCTCCCCTAGCCTCCTGTTCCTCACAATTCTCCACATGTTGGGAGTTTGGTGAAGGAGACTGTGTAACCCTAGTCTCCTAGTACAATGGAGCTGGAGGTCTGGCAAACTGCTTCCAGTACACTGCCCAAAGATCCCAGCATGGCCATATGGGAAAAGGGTTGGTATCCAGAACTGATCCCACCATCCCTGATGTGAATAAGGATCCTTGTCAAAAGTATGGGTTTCTGTAATGATGTGAAGGGGAACACCACACTGATAAGGAGGAGACTGACTGAATGTCTCCTTCATCCTCCTCAATGTCCTCCAATGGGGGAGTGGGGGTAGGAAGAGGAAGGAGAACAGAAAAGGCTGGAGAATCCTGTGGTACCAGGAATCAATAGTAATCCAAAGACCAGGGTCTCGGTATCAAGAGTTATTCAGTACCCATAAGCAGTAGGAACTCCCACTTTTCTAACACTGACAAGTCCCTGGAGTAGAAGAATTCCTGTGGTACTGAGGTGTCAATACCAATGCAACAGTTGAAGTGGATGGTACTATTGATTTGAGCATGCAAGTGCTGGGCCCAAAGGTGTCTGGCACTTCAATTTTGCCAGTACCAATGGAGCCAAATATGAAGGCACCAAGTCTGAAGTAGATGGTACCTTTCTAGAGGAGCATCTGTCCTGGGTCTCCCTGTCCTTCACCAATGGTACCAGGGCCCGCTGGAGCCAAGCTTCTCTGAAGTGTTCCGGGATCTCCCAGCCCTGCCAGTACCGGAGGAGGAGTCCATCACCTCTATGGTACCGAGTCTAGACATCAAGGTGTCTGACACCATAGACTTAGTGGGAGATTGGGGCCTTCTGGGAGCCATCTCCTTGTGGTGGGAGACAAAAGTCCATCTTCTTTGGAGCCTTTCCTGAGTACTCTGAAGTCTTCCCCCTTTTAGCGGAGACCTCAGTCGAGGTTGAAAGAGCACTGGATCTGTCTAGAGACACATGTACAGGGGGCAGTCTCCTTACCTGACTTGGAAATGGCTCGAAAGAAATGCGCCATCATCAGAAGCTTCAATTCAACAAGGCGGACAATACTAGAATGCTGTTTTGGCCTGAGACAATAGAGAAGGAACTGAGGGCGGTTCTCCACGCAGCTCTATATACCCAGTATGTGCAGCATGAGATTGTACAGAGCGAATGGCACAGGCCAAATGGACACTGAAAATGGAAAATCTCCAATCAAGGGCTCGAGAGATGCATGTGCACCTGAAGTGGAACAGCTATAGGGACACAACTGAAAGAAGAACCATTGATCACTATTCTTTGAGTAACAGAGGGTCCTGTGGCACCTTTGAGACTAACAGAAGTACTGGGAGCATAAGCTTTCGTGGGTAAGAACCTCACTTCTTCAGATGCAAGTAATGGAAATCTCTAGAGGCAGGTATATATCAGTGTGGAGATAACGAGGTTAGTTCAATCAGGGAGGGTGAGGTGCTCTGCTAGCAGTTGAGGTGTGAACACCAAGGAAGGAGAAACTGTTTCTGTAGTTGGATAGCCATTCACAGTCTTTGTTTAATCCTGATCTGATGGTGTCAAATTTGCAAATGAACTGGAGCTCAGCAGTTTCTCTTTGGAGTCTGGTCCTGAAGTTTTTTTGCTGTAAGATGGCAACCTTTACATCTGCTATTGTGTGTCCAGGGAGGTTGAAGTGTTCTCCTACAGGTTTTTGTATATTGCCATTCCTGATATCTGACTTGTGTCCATTTATCCTCTTGCGTAGTGACTGTCCAGTTTGGCCAATGTACATAGCAGAGGGGCATTGCTGGCATATGATGGCATATATAACATTAGTGGACGTGCAGGTGAATGAGCCGGTGATGTTGTAGCTGATTTGGTTAGGTCCAGTGATGGTGTTGCTGGTGTAGATATGTGGGCAGAGTTGGCATCGAGGTTTGTTGCATGGGTTGGTTCCTGAGTTAGAGTTGTTATGGTGCGGTGCGTGGTTGCTGGTGAGAATATGCTTAAGGTTGGCAGGTTGTCTGTGGGCGAGGACTGGCCTGCCTCCCAAGGTCTGTGAAAGTGAGGGATCATTGTCCAGGATGGGTTGTAGATCACTGATGATGCGTTGGAGAGGTTTAAGCTGAGGACTGTAGGTGATGGCCAGTGGAGTTCTGTTGGTTTCTCTTCTGGGCCTGTCTTGTAGCAGGAGGCTTCTGGGTACACGTCGGGCTCTGTTGATTTGTTTCTTTATTTCCTTGTGTGGGTATCGTAGTTTTGAGAATGCTTGGTGAAGATCTTGTAGGTGTTGGTCTCTGTCTGAGGGGTTGGAGCAGATGCGATTGTACCTCAGTGCTTGGCTGTAGACGATGGATCGTGTGGTGTGACCGGGGTGGAAGCTGGAGGCATGAAGGTAGGCGTAGCGGTCGGTGGGTTTTCGGTATAGGGTGGTGTTAATATGGCCATCGCTTATTTGTACGGTGGTGTCCAGGAAGTGGACCTCCCGTGTAGATTGGTCCAGGCTGAGGTTGATGGTGGGGTGGAAGCTGTTGAAAGCATGGTGGAATTCTTCCAGGGCCTCCTTCCCATGGGTCCAGATGATGAAGATGTCATCAATATAGCGTAGGTAGAGAAGGGGCATGAGTGGACGGGAGCTGAGGAAGCGTTGTTCCAGGTCAGCCATAAAAATGTTGGCATATTGTGGGGCCATGCGGGTGCCCATAGTGGTGCCACTGGTCTGGAGGTATATATTGTCACCAAATTTGAAATAATTGTGCGTGAGGATAAAGTCACAGAGCTCAGCAATAAGTTGTGCTGTGTCATCATCAGGGATACTGTTCCTGACAGCTTGTATTCCATCTGTATGTGGGATGTTAGTGTAGAGAGCCTCTACATCCATGGTGGCTAGGATGGTGTTTTCTGGGAGGTCACCAATGCATTGTAGTTTCCTCAGGAAATCTGTGGTGTCACGGAGATAGCTGGGAGTGCTGGTGGCGTAGGGTCTGAGTAGGGAGTCCACATATCCAGACAGTCCTTCAGTGAGAGTGCCAATGCCCGAGATGATGGGGCGTCCAGGATTTCCAGGGTTGTGGATCTTAGGTAGTAGATAAAATGACCCCGGTCGGGGCTCTAAGGGTATGTTGATTTGTTCCTGTGTTAGTGTAGGGAGTGTCCTGAGTAGATGGTGTAGTTTCTTAGTGTATTCCTCAGTGGGATCTGAGGAAAGCGGCCTGTAGAATTGGGTATTGGAGAGTTGTCTGGCAGCCTCCTTCTGGTAGTCAGACCTGTTCATGATGACAACAGCACCTCCTTTATCAGCCTCTTTGATGATAATGTCAGGGTGGTTTCTGAGGCTGTGGATGGCATTGCGTTCTGCACGACTTAGGTTATGAGGCAAGCGATGTTGTTTTTCCACAATTTCTGCCTGTGCACGTCGGCGGAAGCATTCTATGTATAGGTCCAGACTGTCATTTCGACCCTCAGGAGGAGTCCATGTGGAGTTCTTCTTCCTGTGTTGTTGGTGGGAGGGTATCTGTGTATCAGTGCGCTGTTCAGTGTTATCATGAAAGTATTCTTTGAGTCGGAGACGGCGAAAGTAGGCTTCCAGATCACCACAGAACTGTATCATGTTCGTGGGGGTGCTGGGGCAAAAGGAGAGTCCCCGAGATAGGACAGACTCTTCTGCTGGGTTGAGTGTGTAGCTGGATAAATTGACGATATTGCTGGGTGAGTTAGGGGTACCCCTGTTGTGGCCCCATGTGGCAGGTAGGATTTTAGACAGCTTACGGTCCTTTTTCCTTTGTAGAGAGGTGAAGTGTGTAATGTAGATCTCCTGTCTTATTTTAGTAAAGTCCGTTTGTGTGGAGGGTTGGTTATTTATGAGAGTCTCCAGGTTGGAGAGCTCTTTCTTGGTGTTTTTCTGTTTGCTGTATAGGATGCTGATCAGGTGGTTCCTCAGTTTCTTTGATAACATATGGCATAATCTCTCACTGTGGTCTGTGCAGTATGTAGATAGAGACCACAGTGAGAGATTACCCCTCAGACAGAGACCAACACCTACAAGATCTTCACCAAGCATTCTCAAAACTACGATACCCACACAAGGAAATAAAGAAACAAATCAACAGAGCCCGACGTGTACCCAGAAGCCTCCTGCTACAAGACAGGCCCAGAAGAGAAACCAACAGAACTCCACTGGCCATCACCTACAGTCCTCAGCTTAAACCTCTCCAACGCATCATCAGTGATCTACAACCCATCCTGGACAATGATCCCTCACTTTCACAGACCTTGGGAGGCAGGCCAGTCCTCGCCCACAGACAACCTGCCAACCTTAAGCATATTCTCACCAGCAACCACGCACCGCACCATAACAACTCTAACTCAGGAACCAACCCATGCAACAAACCTCGATGCCAACTCTGCCCACATATCTACACCAGCAACACCATCACTGGACCTAACCAAATCAG
Organism: Trachemys scripta elegans; assembly: GCF_013100865.1. Taxonomy (NCBI): domain Eukaryota; kingdom Metazoa; phylum Chordata; order Testudines; family Emydidae; genus Trachemys; species Trachemys scripta. The sequence continues at coordinate 289,244,169 of NC_048298.1, read as the reverse complement.
CTACAACATCACCGGCTCATTCACCTGCACGTCCACTAATGTTATATATGCCATCATATGCCAGCAATGCCCCTCTGCTATGTACATTGGCCAAACTGGACAGTCACTACGCAAGAGGATAAATGGACACAAGTCAGATATCAGGAATGGCAATATACAAAAACCTGTAGGAGAACACTTCAACCTCCCTGGACACACAATAGCAGATGTAAAGGTTGCCATCTTACAGCAAAAAAACTTCAGGACCAGACTCCAAAGAGAAACTGCTGAGCTCCAGTTCATTTGCAAATTTGACACCATCAGATCAGGATTAAACAAAGACTGTGAATGGCTATCCAACTACAGAAACAGTTTCTCCTCCCTTGGTGTTCACACCTCAACTGCTAGCAGAGCACCTCACCCTCCCTGATTGAACTAACCTCGTTATCTCCACACTGATATATACCTGCCTCTAGAGATTTCCAATACTTGCATCTGAAGAAGTGAGGTTCTTACCCACGAAAGCTTATGCTCCCAGTACTTCTGTTAGTCTCAAAGGTGCCACAGGACCCTCTGTTGCTTTTTACAGATTCAGACTAACACGGCTACCCCTCTGATACTATTCTTTGAGTATGGTTTTTCAACCAGTTGTGCACTCACCTTATAGTAATTTCATCTAGACCACAGTTCCCTAGTTTGCTTATGAGAATGTCATGCAGGCTTGTGTCAGAAGCCTTACTAAAATCAGGATACATCACATCTACTGCTTCTGGCCAGCCACTAGACAAGTAACCTTGTCAAAGAAGGAAATTCGGTTGGTTACTTGTTCTTGACAAACCCACAGTGCCTATTACCTATCACTCTATTAACTTCCAGGTGCTTCACTATTAACCTCTAGGTGCTTACAAATTGATTGTTTAACAATTTGTTCCAGTAACTTTCCAGGTATCAAAGTTACACTGACTTGTCTATAATTCTCTGGTTCCTCTTTGTTTCCCTTTTTAAAGATAGGTACTATATTTTCCCTTCTCCATTCCCTCTGAGAGAAGCAGGTAGCTGATGCAAAAACTTATAAAAGGGCACCCTTTGCTTTAATTTTCCTCGGTGCTATAATATTTGTTGTATTGTTAGATTACTATCAGTGGGAACTAACTCTTTAGTTCCCAAAAGCTACAAATGTGATGAATTTTACAAAGTAATAATGGAGTTAGGTTTTTTTACTTGTTTTGCAAACAGATCCATACAATGAATTCTGAAGTTTCTAAAACCTCAAACTGCTGATTTGGTATGCAAGTATTAATGGATTTTTCTCATTAATCTGTGATTAAGTATTCCTAACACTGAATTAATGGTGCCACTATGTCTTTGCCTGAAGATATGAGGAAATATTCACATGCAGATTTTAACGTTTTCTTCCTATATTTCTAAATTTATTATTTTAATCACTCTTTCACCACTGTGCCAAAACAAATCTAGAGATTCCATCTATTTTTCCAGATTTTTCTTCTCTCCCTTTTTCTATTTGACCATGAGTAAAAACTACTTTGTTTATGCTGAGATCTTGCCTTTGCTATTCCCAGCCTACTAATTAATTTACCCTAATTAGCAGACCCTCAATATCTTACAATCTTGCAGGTTCTGAAGGATCCTTCATGGTTCCATTTTCCTACTAACAACAATGACTTCTTTAACAGTTATTCACTTTAAAACATCACTACAAGTAGACCCCATTGTAAAATCAATTTTTAAGCAGAACTCTAAATCAGTGGGAAGTGCTACTTAAAAACTGATGGCAGACTACAACCCTGAATGGAAGTGGTGGATAATCATTTTCATCATTAGTCTTTGATGTGCAGCATTGTTCTCTGTAGCTTTATTAGTTATCTCCACTTGCTCTGCAACTTCTAGCAAATCTTTCAAATTAATAAAAGGAAACTATTCATCTCTAAACTCCAAAAATATCCCAAACTTTAGATATGAACATAACATACGAACATAAGAATGGCCATACTGGGTCAGACCAAAAGTTCATCTAACCCAGTATCCTGTCTTCTGACAGTGGCCAATGCCAGGTGCCCCAGAGGGAATGAACAGAACAGGCAATCATCAAGTGATTCATCCCGTCTCCCATTCCCAGCTTCTGGCAAACAGAAGCTAGGGACACCATCCCTGTGTATCCTGGCTAATAGCCATTGATGGACCTATCCTCCAGGAACTTATCTAGTTCTTAACACTGCCTTTTTAAATCAAAGAGCAACATTTTATAGCAGGGGTCCCCAATGCGGTGCCCACGGGTGCCATGGCACCTGCCAGGGCGTCTAAGTGCGCCTGCATACTGGCCGACGGACGAGCATCCACCAAAATGCCGCCGAGAAGCAGCGTCATCCAGAGGCATCGCTGCTGAAATGCCGCCAATTTTCAGTGGCATTTCGGCAGCAACGCCTCTGGATGACGCTGCTTCTCGGCGGCATTTCGGCGGCGACGCCTATTGACATTCGGCAGATGCTCATCTGCCACCACGGTCCTCCATGGCTCATCGTCTGGCGCCCGCCAGACGAAAAAGGTTGGGGACCACTGTTTTATAGAGTTGCCCTTTTGCCGAAGCCCTTTCTCTGCAATCTTTAAAGCTCTGCTGAAAGTTGTTCCACTGTGTGATTTAGCTATGAGAAAAGCATTTTTTATCTTTGCAATTAAGCAGTTCTCCCCAAGGGGTGGGGGGGAAGCAACGGAAATTAGGAAATAAAGGAACACACCCAAAGCTGTCTGAAATTTATCTGAAATAGAGACCTAAAAAGTTATTCTAACATCCTGTTTTTGAAAACAGAATGTTTTGGAGGCTTTCAGGGACTGGCGATAGTTCCTGGTGATTGCCAGTCGCTCAGTTTGATTCCACATCCATCTCTATGAATCAAAGATCATAACTCAGAGTTGAACAATGCGCACAGCTAATTACGATTTTTTTTCTGTACTAAATACAGCACACAAATATAAACTGGTACAATTCCATGAGGATTTTTTTTTTTTTTTTTTTTGCTATTTTATATAAAAATCTGTTAGTAAAACACTTTTACCTAGCAATTTACTTAACTGCATACTTTGACCATTAGCATTGTCCATTTTATTTAGCTAAATTAACTGAAATCCTTTAACAATTCCTCTTCCCTTGTCAATAATCTATGCTTCCAAATGTGCACACTTTGAATTTTCCTTAAAAACATTTTCCTACTCACTGTGCATTTTAATGATCATATTAATTAGCAATTATTTAGTGGCCTCCATCCAAGCATCTCAAAACACACTTTACAACAATTATTAAGGTTGCCTATCCCTTTGCGGTAACACGTATAATCCCCATTTCATTCAGAGAAACTAAGGCACAGAGAGTGTACGCAGATTGTTCAAGGTTAGTATAGGAAGTTTGTGGCACAGGAATAGTTCTAGTGACTCACAGTCCCATGTCTTAACCATAACAAATTCCTTCCTCTTTTTACATATCTATATATTAAAAAGAAACATTTACATAATTTGTGTTTAACTATAGATACAATACTTCCTACTGCCATCTCTCATCTGTTGAAAATAACTAGATGATAAATGCTTGCAAGAAATTCCTTGTATGAAGAACCTGGTGGACTATTAGTTTTTTCAAACAAGTCTACATGCAAACAAGTATATTTCAGAATCATGGTTTAATAAATATTTCTCAGCAGTAACATATTCATCCTCCTTTCTCTCCTCCAATATTTGGGAGATTTCATAATACAGGAAACAGAAATGACTTCAAACATGCCAAATCATATCGCATGATGGCAATGTATTTTGATATAAAGAAAACTTCAATACAAAACCACATCATTGCTCTAACTAATCAAAGTTCTTGAGCATAGTTTCAAAGGGCTATTAAACTTTGAGATAAATTAATTTCACAATAAAACTATTTAGTACAGTAGCCAGAATACAGCTGAAATCACTACTCATCACCAAAGACATCAACTTAATAGTAAAGATTTAAACGTCTTTAAAAGCATCTCATTCTGAGTCTGTAGCAGCCATGGTTGATGACCAGCTAAGTAGCAAATACATGAAACACTACATGAAATTTTAATGACACAGTTTAAGGCATGTTGGGTACACAGATTCCCATGGTGGTGAGTCACCTATCAGCAAATTAAGTTTGTTATAACAGCATGTTGAATTCTATTGGCTTAAATAGTCTTAAAGGACAGAGAGAACTACTGTAGTGTTGACACTATCAGAATAAATTAGATTAAAAAAACATGTCCAGGATTCAATTTATTTATATTTGACACTAAGCCATACAGGATTCTGGCAACTGACTTGCTACTTACCACAACAAAGACAATTACACATTTTTATGGTGTTGCTCTTATGGCCACAACAACTTCGAAAATTTGGAAAGCTTTCAAGTAATGAAAGCCCTACATTGTTTTATTTCAATAAAATGTTTAATTAACCGTTCACTTTTAGGTGGACATTAGGATTTAATGACCCTATTCATTTCCTTATTGAGGGCAAGGTGCTCTCTGGGGTAGGAGGAAGCAGAAGCTGTAGCAGCTGTTGCTGGGAGCCTGTTAGAGACAGAAATTTCCTACGTGTCTCCCTGCTCCATTACTGTAGCTGGCATACATGTTCCACCCACAAGTGGTTATCAACAGGCCAGTATACATTAAGTACAAGTGAGAGTGACAGAAGCAGTGCTGCCACTAAGGCAGTAGCCAGCTAAAGAGATGTGCAAATCCATTCTCTGCTAAACCATGGGATGATTCGTGGTCTTTAATCTGATGTTGGTAAAAGCAGGGATGGGCTCCTCCTTCTTCCTCCCCTCTGCCTCCTCCCCATCTGGAGACACCAAGAGGCTTGCTGATGGAAGCTCAATCTTTGCTAGTACTGGCATTTGATCAAGGGCCCAAACTCAATCCTCACTGTAGCAGAGGACCAGGTTACACATGTATCCTCCATCCTACCTTCAGTCTTGGAGCTAGGATACAGATTGAGAGGAAAATCTCTTATAACTATATTAGCCTCCCGGCAGCTGTTTCCTCCTGCCCCAGACATCAAAGTATGCTCAAGAAAAACTTGCCCTCACTAAGGAAGTGGAGGCAAGGTCATTAAAAGACAAACTCTTTCCACAGATTAACTGCTAAAGAAACATGTTTTTTAAATGGGGCTTATTTAAGGGCTTTCCATATTTGAAAAGCTGATTGGACCAACACTTTGAAACTTAATCCAATAAAAAGGAAAGAGGAAAACATTGGAAGATTGGCAAAGTGCTAGATCATGAGGACTCCAAGAATAATTGACGTTCTAGTTCTGTGGTTTTCAAACTGCGGGTCGCAACCCAGTACTGGGTCGCAGAATGTAAGGCACTGGGTCGCGGCGGCTCTGATCAGCACCCCCGAGCGGGCCGTTAAAGTCCCATTGGTGGTGCTGCCCGGCTAAGGCAGGCTAGTCCCTACCTGTTTTGTCACTATGCTGCACTCCGGAAGCAGCCAACAGCAGGTCTGGCTTCTAGGCAGGGGGGCCTGGGGGCTCCACATGCTGCCCCCGCCCCAAGCATCGGCTCCGCACTCTCATTGGCCGGGAACCACGGGAAGGCCGTGTCTGCAGGCAAAAGCTGCGTGGAGCCGCTTGCGCGCCTCTGACTAGGAACTGGACCTGCTATGGCTGCTTCCGGCAGCATGGTCCGCGGTGCCAGGACAGGAAGGAAGCCTGCCTTAGCACTCCAACTGCGCCCCTGGCCGGGAGCCACCTGAAGTAAGTCCACGCCCCAATCCCCTGCCCCAGGCCTGAGCCCCCCAAACCTGGAGCCCCTTTCTGTATCCCAAACCCCTCATCCCCAGCCCAGAGCCTGCACCCCCAGCCGAGCCCTGACCCTCTCCCACACCCCAACCCTCTGCCCCAGCCCTGAGCCCTCCCCCCAAACCTGGAGCCCTCTCCTGCACCCCAAACCCTTCATCCCTGGCCCCACCCCAGCCCTGAGCCCTCCCAACCCAGAGCCCGTTCCTGCACCCCAATCCCTCATCCCTGGCCCCACCCCAGAGCCTGTACCCCCTCCCACACCCCAACCCCCTGCCCCAGCCCTAAGCCCCCCCCCAAATCCAGAGCCCCCTCCTGCATCCAAACCCCTCATCCCCAGCCCCACCTCACAGCCCTCACCCCCACAGCCTAACCCTCTGCCCGCTCCACACCACAAACCCCTCGTCCCCAGCTCCGTTGGGTCGCAGACATCAACAATTTTCTTCAACTGGGTCACCAGGAAAAAAGTTTGAAAACCACTGGTCTAGTTTGGATGCCTTAGCTGAGGAAATATAAATAACACTATGTAAATGACAATGGCTAAAAGAAATTGTGTTGGATATAAGGAAGAAAAATATTCATTATTTCTCCCTTATGATCCAAGATCATGTCAGTCTGCCTGAATAGGATGGAGATATTCAAAAAACAAACCAGTGAAGTTATATATAAACTGAAAACTTGACAGCACATTTAAGATTGGGGGTTTTCAACTATTGTTTCTGCAGGAAGTCACCTTCTGCAGCTTAAGATAAGGACACTGCTTCTAGTGTGGTACGAAATGCCCCATTTTAACTATGTGAATTGTCTGGGTTGAAAGTGAGGGCTATCCTGTGACCGGATAGATGGAAGTGGCTAAGAAATTTGTTTCAGTTTTGAAGTGCAAGGGACCCTAAAAGTTGTTTCTCTGCTCAGCCTAATTGTGTAAGGACTTCTCGCCCTGCCAGACAGGAGAAACTTCTTAGTTGTCTGTCTGCAGGGTCTGCTTGAGGTCAGGCACAGCCAGCAGAGCAGTGATCCCAGTGGGAACTTGTAGCGGGGTGGACACCCGCTCCTGCCTGAAAGGGTAGCTGCTAAGCTGGGCTGATTGGGGAAGCAGCTGTAGCTTAGGGTTACCATATTTAACAAATAAAAAAAGAGGACTCTCCACAGGTCCCTGGCCCCGCCCCAACTCCGCCCCTTCCCCGCCCCAACCCTGCCCTAACTCCGCCCCCTCCTCCCTCCCACTCCCAGCCACGCGAAAAGGGCTGCCTGCGCGCTACCGGCTTCACGGTTTGCCGGGCAGCCCCCAGACCCTGCGCCCCCGCCCGGCGCTTCCCCAGCGCAGCTGGAGCTCGGGAGGGGAAGCACCCAGCCGGGGGCGCAGGGTCTGGAGGCTGCATGGCAAACCGTGAAGCTGGTAGTACTTGGGCTTCGGGCAGCCCCTATGCCTCCGGACCCTGCGCCCCCGGCCGGGCACTTCCCCTCCCGGGCTCCGGCAGTGCAGGGTCCGGAGGCATGGGGGCTGCCCAAAGCCCGTAGCGCTCGGCTCTTAAACAAAGCCGAAGAGTCAGGGGAGGAGTAGAGCCGCCACGACTGGAGGCTCTGCTCCTCCCCTGACTCTTCGGCTCTGTTTAAGAGCCGAGCTGCCCGAGCACTACCGGCTTCGGGCAGCCCCCATGCCTCTGGACCCTGCGCCGCCGGAGCCCGGGAGGGGAAGTGCCCGGCCAGCGGCTGGGGTCCGGAGGCAAGGGGGCTGCCTGAAGCCCATAGCGCTCGGGCAGCTCAGCTCTTAAACAGAGCCGAAGAGTCAGGGGAGGAGCAGAGCAGCCGCGGGAGGGGGAAGTGCCCGGCCGGCATTTTCCCGGACATGTTCGGCTTTTTGGCAATTCCCCCCGCACGGGGGTTTGATTGCCAAAAAGCTAGACATGTCCGGGAAAAACCGGACATATGGTAACCCTACTGTAGCTGGGCCAAACCCTAATCAGGCTTCAGCTGGCCTATATAAGAGGCTGGGAGCCAGGAGCTCAGTAGAGTCTCTCTCTGCCTTCAGAGAAAAAAGGGCTTGGCCGTAGGAAGCTAGACAGGGTACCTGGTAATAGGCCAAGGGGTACTGGGGGTTGCAGAGGACAGCCCAGGGCTAGGCCAAGGCAGCCGGTCCAAACCCAACCTTGCTGATGATGAGTGGCCTATACTGCAGTCTGCCCCAGAGAGTGGGGGCTACTTGGTGACTGGCAGTGGCCTTATTGTGAGGTGAGGTGGGGTTAGGGGTGGGGGTTCCCCAGGAAGGGGAGACCCAGCGTGTGTGGGTATTGCCAGGGGGCAGGACCTGGGAGGGACACGGGGCCAGTGCAGAGGACAAGGCGGATCACCGCCCGCAGAGGGCGCTCCAGAGGCTGGTGAGCTAATTCCCTGGACAACCAGCAGGGGGCGCTGCAGGGGTGAGTCCGGACCTCCTACATAACTAAAGTTTCATGGAGGTAAGGAAAGGAAAATTCATGCCACATTGCTGTTTATCTCCCACTTATGAAACATACAAAAAGAAATCAGAGGTCTTGCTATAGATCAGATACCTGAGTTCCTGGATGAGTCCTCTCACCATTAAAGATAGCAACATGATTCATATGCATCAAATGCTATCCTCACTTGATGCCTTATACACTGGAGTATCTTTTTCTGGAAGTCCTCCAGTTTGTCCTCTACATACAATCCTGGATGGGCTTCAAAGCCATGTAAAGAGGAGCAGCAGTGGATGAGGCCAGACGGAGACCCTCAGCTTGCCCCAACAGCAGCAGTAGCATCCCTCCCAACCCGCCAGAGGACAACTCATGTGGGTAGCCATCAGTACCTTTCAAGCAGGTGTGATGAGCACAGTAGGGTATGGCTAGGTTCCTGACCGCCTTAAATCAACATTTACTGTCTATTTAAGTTTAGAGAAGTTAGTCTAGCCATGATAGTTGAGGGAAATCTATTACAAAATTTATTTTTCAAAAATGATAAGCAAAATGTTATACCAAAGTATATCAGTTAAGCTAAAGTGGAAAATGCAGTACAAACTCAAACACAGTATGTCACAAAGGAATTGAACCAATGTGACAGACGTGAAGAGAATTTTTTTCAGCTGCTTATATACCAATGCTAGGAGTCAGGGTAACAATGCAGAGGAACTGGAAATGCTGATTGATTAGAAGAAATTTGATATAATTGGTATTACTGAAACTGGCATGATTGCCATGTTAAAATTGGTGGTTATAACCTGTTTAGGAAGGATAGCGTGGGGGAGGGTACTGTAGGCTAAAGCCTCTATTACCTATTTCAGAGTTATTGATAACTCAGAACCACAGGATCCTGAATGCATATGGATCAATGTGCTCACAAACAAAGTCCAGGAGGAGATATCAGTGAGAGTCTATTATAAACCACTGAATTAAGCCAGACACCGGATGAAATATTCATTAAGCACCTGTCTCTGTGCGGAAAGAAAAGTGTTATGGGTATTTCAGTTTGGGAGCAGCGGAGGCACCAGCGCTCCAAGCGCGTGCCTGGGGCAACAAGCCCCGGGGGGCACCCTGCTGGTCCCTGCGAGGGTGGCAGTCAGGCAGCCTTCGGCGGCATGCCTGCAGGAGGTCTGCTGGTCCCGCGGATTCAGCAGCAATTCGGTGGCAGGTACGCCGAAGCCGCAGGACTGGCGGACCTCCCACAGGCATGCCCCCGAATCCGCGGGACCAGGGACATCCCATAGGCATGCCGCCGAAGGCAGCCTGACTGCTGCGTTTGGGGCAGCAAAAAAGCTAAAGCCGCCACTGTTGGGAGATATATGCTGGAAGTCTCATTCAGCCAGTAGTAAAACATCATTAGTTTCCAATAATTATAGACTATTTTCTAACACAAAAAGGTATTGAACCAAACACCAGGTAACTATTTTGAACCTTTGTGGATGCAGATGAATCAATCACTGGACTGGAAGTTGGTGGTAGCTGCCCAGGGACCAATGATCATGACCTGATTACATTCAATCTGAGCAAACAGAGGACCATCCCAAACCAATAATATTTATACTTGGTGATTCAAAAAGGCTAATTTCCCAAAGATTAGGAAAATTATGAGGAAAAAAATACTGGGAGGTAAAACTTGGACAAAAAAAAGTGAATGAAAATTGGGAGTTCTTTAAGAGAAATTTATTAGATGGCCAAAAAGCCAGAATCAAGAAAAAGGACAACTTTGGCAAGAAACCCATCCTGGTTTAGTAGTGAAGTGAAGACAGCAATTAAAGATTTAAAAAAGCAATATATAAAAATGGGGAAATAGCAAACAATATACATTAGAAGTTATGAAGTATAGAAAATTTAAGGGAAACTTAAGACATTGGGGAAAATGGATGGACAACAGTACTGGGGATAATACAAAGGATTTTTTTTTTTTTAAAGTCTATTAGGAACAAAAGAAATTCTGTTAATGGTATATGCCCATTACTAGATGGAGAAGGCAAAATTGTTAATGATGCAGAAAAGATAGAAGTTGTCAATAAATATTTCTGTTCTGTATTTGGAAAGAAACAAAGATGTGCTTGTATTACATGATGATAGAGTACTTTAATCATCATCTTCCAAGGATAAACATTTTTAAATAAGCATGCCCAAATAACTTGTACACAAGAGTCCTAAAACAATTGGCTGAGGAGATCTTTGGACAGCTGATGTTAATTTTTAATAAAACTTGGAATACCAGTGAAATTCCAGAAGACTGAAAGAGTGGTAATGTTGTGCCAGTGTTCAAAAAGGCAAGTGGGATGACCCAGGGAACTACAGGCCTGTTAGCCTGACATCAATTCCAAGCAAAATAATGGAAAAGCTGATACTGGACTCATTTAATAAAGGATTAAAGAATAGGAATATTATTGTTAACATGGTTTTATAAAAAATAAACAAATCTGATTTCATTCTTTGAGATTACAAGATTTGTTTATAAATGTAACTAGATATAATATATTTAGATTTTTGTACGGCATTTGACTCAGTACCACTCAACATTCTGATTAAAAAATTAGCATATACAATACCAATTACATTCACATTAAGAACTTGCTAACTGACCAATCTAAAAAGGGGTTCTCAATGGGGAATCATCATCCAATGAGGGTGTTTCCAGTGGGGTTACACAGTTCATCAGTGATTTGGAAGTAAATATCAAATCACTACTGAAAAAAATCTGCGGATGACACAAAGACTGGCAGATTGGTAAATAATGATGATGAGGATAGGGCAGTCATACAGAACGAGCTGTATTACTTGGTAAACTATGTCCATTCAAACAAAACGTGTTTAAATACAGCCAGATGCAAAGTTTTCTAGGAACAAGGAATGCAGGCCATACTTAGAGACTGTACCCTGAAAAGCAGAGGCTGAAGACAGGCCAAAAGGGCTAACACCATTTTTGGGCGTATGAAGAAAGGAGTATTAAAGTAGGAGTAGAGAAATGATTTTATTTCTGTGTACAGTGTGGGTGAGACATATACTGGAATACCACATCCAGTTCTGGTGTCCACATTTAAAAAGGAATGTTGAAAAATGGGAGAGCATGCAGAAAAAGAATTAAAAATATATATATATTTGAGGTTGGAGAAAATGCCTTACAGTGAGAGATTTAAGGAGCTCAATCTGTTTAGTTTATCAGAAAGAAGATTGAGAGGTGATTGTTTACAGTGTATAAGTATTTTCGTGGGGAAAAAAACACTAGGTGCTCAATGGCGCTTTAATCTAACAGAAAAAGGCAAAACAAGAATTAACAGCTAGAAGCTGAAGCAGACAAAATCATATTAGAAATTAGGCACACATTTTTAACAATAAGGGTGATTAACCATTGGAATAAACTACCAAGTGAATTGGTGGATTCTCTATCTTTCAAAGTCTTCAAATCAAGACTGAATCCATTTTGGAATATATGACTTGGCCAAACACAAGCTACTGGGCTTGATATAGGACTAACTGCATGAAATTTAAATGCCTGGGATATCAGGCGTATACAATGATATCAGGTGGTCAGACTAGATCAGGGATAGGCAAACTTTTTGGTCTGAGGGCCACATCGGGGAATAGAAATTGTATGACGGGCCATGAACGCTCACAAAATAGGGGTTGGAGTCCAGGAGGGAGTGAGGGTTCTGGTTGGGGTTGTGGACTCTGGGGTGGGGCTGGAGATGAGGCGTTTGGGGTATAGGAGGGTGCTCTGGGATGGGATCGAGGGTGTTTGAAGAGTGGGAGGGATCAGGGCAGGGGCATGGGGAGAGGCTCAGGGGTGCAGGCTCCGAGCAGCACTTACCTCAAGCGTTTCCCAGAAGCAGTAGTATGTCGTTCTCCAGCTCCTATGCGGAGGCGTGGCCAGGTGGCTCTGCACACTGCCCCATCCGCAGGCACCACCCCTGCAGCTCCCATTGGAGCACCGGAGAGGGCCATTGGAGCACACAGGAGCTGGAGTGGGGCCATGCCACAGCTTCCGGGAGCAGCATGATGCGCCCCCCTCAACCCAGTGCCCCGGGTGGAGCACCGGAGCGGGGCTGAGCCGTGTGGTGCAGCCCCTCCCTGATCCAGTACCCCGGCTGGAGTGGGGCCGAGCTGCGTGGTATGGCCCCTCCCCGACCCTGCACGCCGGCTGGAGCGCAGGAGCAGGGCCGAGCCGCGTGATGTGACCCCCAACCCAATGCCATGGCTGGAGTGCCGGAGCGGGGCAAGCTCCAGACCCTGCTCCTCAGTGGGAGCTTGGGGGCTGGCTAGTTTGCCCAGCCCGGACTAGTAACTTCTGGCCTTAAAACCTATGGATTCACATTGGTCTTTTACAGAAGTAGTTATGCAATGGAATTGCATTTGTATCACAACTATGCTTTGAGAGCCAGTTTCTAAGAGGAAAAATGTTTAAATTGTTTTTAAGAAAAAAATCACATTCAAGAGAGACTTTTGGTGGACCACATGTGTCTCCTGGACACATTTTATAAGGATGCAATCACAATAGATTCATTGCAGTGCTCAAGTACTGCTGGAACACTCCAGAACACTGTTCCACAACTTTTTTGGGTTGATGGAATGGAATCATGCAGCACTTCCAGTACTTGTTTTCTGGCACTTGGAACCCTCTGTATCAGTAAGAAATGCCTCAAAGAAAACAACACACTAAAAGCTACAATTAGTGTCTGATGAGAAGCAGAAAATAAGTTAATCAAAAGGCATCCAGAATTAACAGAAGCTTGTTACTTAACTTAGCATTTATTATTCTACAAATAGAATATTCTGCAGTCGATTTTTAAACACTTCTAAAATGCAAATTTAAATTATCTAAACGTGAACATCAAATTAGTGCCGACAGTTGCTAATTGAAGTCCAGTTTGGCTATTAAACTCTACAAAGAAACTCAGAGCAACAAAACAAAATGTGAGTTAAAAGAGAAAGATGTTTGGGTTTTCTAATCAAGAGCTTTCATAACCAGAAAGTTCAAAAGTCCATGTAAGTAATGTAACCTTTCTGGAAGTAACTATAAAGCAGATTACAACTGTTCATTACAGGATGCACTTGGGAAATGGAGAAATTTCGAAAATTCCAAAATAAAGAGAGACTAGAATATTTGAACACAAACTCTTTGTAGTCAGACAGTTGAACCTCTCCAATTCAACACTGCTATCACCAATGTGTTAATTTCATACAATAACTAGGGAGCACAAGATAGTACCACAGTGTAGTCAGTGCTTTCTGCAACAGGACAATTTTTAGCGCTTTTCTGTCGGGAAAGTGAGGTGCAGAGAGTTAGTGACTATGCTGATTTGGGGTCTGCTTCAAAGCCCACTGAAGTAATTGGAAGGTTTACCTTTGTCTTCAGTGGGCTTTGGATCATGCCTTTTCAGCCGCAGATCTGAAATTGCTTTAGAAGATGGAGAGGCTGAGGCACAGACAGGTGACATGACTTGCCCAAGATCACCCAGCAGGCCACTGGCAGAGCCAGGAACAGAACCTAGACCTTCCAAACCCCAGTCCAGTGCTCTATGCACTAGGCCTTACCGCCTATACACTGACATCCTAGCAAAATAAAACACAGGCCTAGAAATCAGGTGACCAGAGATCTGTTACTTCCTGAGTGATCTCTGACAAGTCATTTATGCAAAAACTGTCAGACTTGTGTGCCTTTGTGATGCATCTAAATCCATAGTTAGGCATTTACATCATTGGTGCTTAATCTCATAAATGAGTTGATTTCCATTAGTAAACTTATTTAGGTGCTTAAAATGTGGATCTAGGACAGGGGTGGGCAAACTACGGCCCGTGGGCTCCCTGCCTGCCCTGGCCCCATGCCGCTCCTGGTATCACGTCCCTGCAGCCCCTGGAGGAGGCAGGAGTGAGGTCTCTGCGCGCTGCCCTTGCCTGCAGGCACCACCCACCACAGCTCCCGTTGGCCAGGAATGGGGAACCGGGGCCAATGGGAGCTTCGGGGGAGGTACCCACAGGCAAGGGCATTGCACGGAGCCCTCTGCCTCCTGGGGCCGCAGGGACATGGTGCCAGCCGCTTCCAGTAGCGGCACAGGGCCAGGACAGGCAGGGAGCCTGCCTTAGCCCCGCTGCGTGCTACCACCACCCCGGAGCCGCTCAAGGTAAGTGATGCCGGGCCGGAGCCCAAACCCCAAGCTCTTCCTGCACCCCTACCCCCTGCCTTGAGCCACCTGCCACACCCTGCACATCCTACACCCCAACCCCCTGCCGTACCCCGCATCCCTCCCTGCACTCCAACCATCTTCCCTGAGGCCCCTGCTGCACCCCGCACCCATCCTGCATTCCAACCCTCTGCCCTGAGCCCTCTGCCCCCCCCCCGCCCTGAGCCCCCTCGTACACTCCACACCCGTCCTGCACCCCAATCCCTTGCCCTGAGCCCCTTCCTGCACACCATACTCCCCATCCCAACCTCCTACCCCAGCCCTACATTCATGGCCCTGCATGCAATTTCCCACCCAGATGTGGCCCTCGAGGCTTAATTTAAGGCACCCAAGTTTGTAAGTTTTGGGTTACATATTTGTGCCATAGTTTTCTTTTACTAAGAAAGTGACTTAATCACAGTCCATACTAAGACGAGGACCTAACCCCTGAGTAGAGAAGCGAGCTCAAGACTCCTAGGGCCTGAACCATTGAAGCCAATGCAAAGATTTCCATTTACTTCAGTGGGCTGAGGATCAGTCCCCTAAGGCATAAGGAAGTCAAAACCCAAAATATAACTCTATATAATTGGCTTGCTTACAGTAAGCAAGACAATTGGTTGCTTTTAGCAACAACATGAAGTAAAACCTACACTGTGACTGAAAGTTAACAGCGCACACATAGCCACAGTCTGCTCAGTTCATCTTTCCAGCTCCAATATATTTAGAAATTGAAAACTGAGTATGCTTCTTGGTTTAACAGGAGTCTCCAAATGTGGACATTTAGCAGGTCATAAATGTGAGGAAGTAGAGCTCAACTGCTTCACTTCCATCAAGAAATCGGGGTAAAACTGTTTGGAGCGAAAGAGAAATTTGCCAGTAAGCCTCATCTGATGCATTTCTGACTTCTGATTGCTAAGCTTCACATTGAAAAACCAGGCCACACCCCTGTGAATAAGTTCTCTAATACCTACCATCATTTACAATGGGAATAGAGTATACGCTATTTGCTAACCAAGCCATGGCTTAGGTGTAATTGCTTAACATTTAGCTTGAAAGAACTGCATCAGTCACACATATGCACAAGGATTTCTTCTTCCAAGACTGTGAAATACACATTTTTGGCGCCAGAAAGAGACTAGCATATCTAAACTGAGGGTCTCCTCATGACATCCTGTAAAGGAGTTCTCTTTAAAATTTACAAAGTATTTTAATAAGCAGAAATGTATTTATTGTATTAGGCAGTGACTAGTAGGAATAATTACAGAAAGTACAAATAAGTGATTCACTTTACAAAATTATCAGAACAGGTATATTACTTATATTGCGGTAGAACCGAAAATGTATTAGGTGCTTTACAATCAGAGGAAAATTATTTCCCTGCCCCACAGAATGTACAATTTAAAAAGACAAAGACTAGTGAAAAGGAATAAAAAATACATGCACAGTGATCGAGGTGATAATAGACATGTCTTATTAGTTAGAAATTTAGCTGTGTGTGATTTTAATTGTTAGGCTCACTAAATTCTCCTTCCCAATCCCACAACATATTGCTTTATTCTCCCCTCTGCTTCCCCCCTTCCCCCAGTAGATTCAATTCTACTGTCTTTATAATCTTCCCTTCACATATATTAACAGTTCTCGTAGGAAAAAATAAATAAAATATGCCCCATTGACTTTCTCTGACTTCAAAAAGGGCTGCTCACATGAGGAAAGTTATGCATCTGCTGAAGTGTTTAGAGAATAAGATCTAAAACTGCTTAATCAGCTAGTCTGTTTCTTGATAAGCATTATGTATCATCACAAGGAAGGATACTTTTTACAAAAATATATCTTTAAGAAAATTTCAGAGGTAGCCATTAAGAATTTCAAAATGTAAACAACAATTTTACTAACAAAGAAAATGAAATGTTTAGATGTGGGCGTTATTCCGCCAGCCCAAAAGTCTTTCACAACTAAAAAGAAATAAAGATTTTGCACTGAATTTGTCAAATAATTAAAAAAATAAAAATAAAAGCACTTTTGATGACAAGGGACTTTTTCCTGCTACATAAAGAGTTAATCGCAGACTGCTCCACCATTCTGAGTATTTGCATGCCTCTGAGGTATATTTCCTGCCGACACATTATCTGATTAAAGAAAGAATGGTTTCAATTCCGTTTGCCTTTCTTTTAAGTCCAGCCTCTTCTTCCTGTGATGTCATATTACAAATTGACTGAGCTCTTCCCCCCACCCCCATCCCCCTTCAGAATAAGCAAGGCATACTACACACTCAGCATCTGAGGAGGAGATCTAAATTCAGCAAGAACAAACACGCGTTGGAATTGTATTTCTGAATTTCTAAGCAGCCTGCTTTCCGCCCTGTGGGGGTTAGCATGCAGGCAAGTTGAAAAGCTTGTTTTACTGCAAGGCGGCAGTGAAAGAGGTGGAAACTCCTACATCTTACAGAGCCCAGGAAATCTTTTCCTAAGGAATCTCAGTTACACATTCCCAGTTAAACAACTTTGGAAAATCTGCATTTAAAGTACTTCTCTACTTTTTGACTTCCAGTTGAACATAAAGCAGCAAGTTCTGTATCAGCTTCATTAACAACTGGGAAAACAAGAACGTGGAATTAAATGCAAGGATGACCTCATCTGTTGCCTGTAAGACTATATTTATTATCGCCCAGGACTGGATGTGTGACTATTGTGGAATTTGGAAGAAAAGAATGATCTCCTGCTGATTCCCAGAGCAGTATCTTCCTGCAACATTCATGTTTCAACGTGGAAGTTTTAAAGTAAAATGGGAAACTTATGAAATCACTCACAGACCAAATTCATCTGCAAGCTACCCAGAGATTTTAAAGCAGTTACGGCAGAAGGGCTGCTAACAACAAAAGGAATTCAACATTGCAAATTTAAATTGCCATTATAATGGAAAGCTCTAATTGCTCCACTGAGGACTCCTTTAAGTATATTTTATATGGATGTACGTTTAGCATGGTGTTTGTCCTTGGTCTAATATCAAATTGCGTTGCTATTTACATTTTTACATTCACATTGAAAATGCGAAATGAAACAACAACTTACATGCTTAATTTAGCGATATCTGATCTGCTTTTTGTATTTACATTACCCTTCAGGATTTATTACTTTACAATAAGAAACTGGCCATTTGGAGATATATTTTGCAAGATCTCTGTCACCTTGTTTCATACAAACATGTATGGAAGCATATTCTTCTTGACTTGTATAAGCGTAGATCGCTTTTTAGCCATAGTGCACCCATTTTGGTCTAAAACTCTTAGAACCAAAAGAAATGCAAAAATCGTCTGTGTTGCAGTATGGATAACTGTACTAGCAGGAAGCATGCCAGCAAGCTTTTTTCAGTCTACTAGCATCCAAAATAAAACTGGACAAAACCAAAACACATGTTTTGAAAACTTTTCTAAGGATACATGGCAAACCTATATATTAAGGATTGTTATCTTCATTGAAATTGTGGGATTTTTTATTCCACTGATCTTAAATGTGACCTGTTCTACGATGGTTTTAAGGACTTTGAATAAACCAGGTACATTAAGTCGGAACAAGTTAAGCAAAAAAAAGGTACTCAAAATGATTTTTGTCCATTTGGTGATATTCTGTTTCTGTTTTGTGCCATATAACGTTACCCTAATACTTTATTCTCTTATGAGAACACAACCATGGACTAATTGTTCATTAGTAACTGCTATCAGGACTATGTATCCTATCACTTTATGCATTGCAGTTTCAAATTGTTGTTTTGACCCTATAGTATACTATTTTACATCAGACACTATCCAAAACTCAATAAAAAAGAACAGATCAGCTAGAAGACGCGATTCCAGATTCTCTGAAATTCAAATTACTGAAAATTTTATTCAACACAGCCTCCAGACTTTAAAAGCTAAAATATTTGACAATGAATCTACAATATAAATGGAGAGAAAATACTGGGACTGAAATGCACCTTTCTTCAGCTGTGAAAATGTTTTCTTGTACACTGAATAAACTTTCTTCACTTAAAAAACTGTTTATATAACGATTAAAAATAGGAAAAAGTTAAATGTCACTTGTAAACATACTTCATAGAAAAATGTAATTATTGCAAGAATTACAAATATCTTTATAGTTGTCAGTTTTCTCTTCTGCCTTTGTCACAGATTCCATGACCTGTTTGTCCCTGCTGTGTCTCCTTACAATTTTGAACCACACAAAAACAGATATTTGGAAACCGAAGTTGATACTAACAAGGCCCAAAAGTGTTTTACAATTCAACTTCAACATATTATGAAGTTAGAAGACTAGGTCTTCACATTGTTTTGTTAACAGGTTAAAACACTTTAAATAAAAAATTAAATTGTGAAGACATTATTTTAGGCTGCAACTATTTTGTTTACATGCGGATTTCTTAATATCTGGATTCTTCAAAGCATTGATCAAGTTATAGCAACTCTGGTGTCAGTTCCACAGGTTCCACACCCACCATCTTTTGTAGGATTGGTTTACAAAAGTTAAGCTATTCCTTTGTAAAAATAAATTTATAGATGGATTAAAAAGTATGTAAAGTTACTGAAACAAGATTTGTCAGTTATTTAGATAAAAATATTGCTGACAAAACCAACTCAAATCTGTTCCTAAGAAACTACAGCAAATACGACTAAAACAAAGACTAAAATAAGTGTTCTGTTTGGATTGTGTAATTTAACTTCAAAAGTGCTTCTTTGCTATTGAAAAAAAAATCGAGTATTCCTCACATGAACAAAGATATCCTAGGTGACATATTAAATATTATTTTCCAAGAAAACAAGAAATGGCAGTTAGCTGTTTATTGTAAAGTACCCTCTCCTAGATGTTCTGTATGTCACATAAGCACCATAATTTTGATGTCTAGGTTTTTAAATGTGAGCTTCTTATACATTTAGAGATAATAAAAATATTTATTTATTTGAGATGCCTGAAAACTGCTGCAATAAATCCAGGAATTTTTAAGAATTAAGAGCTTATCTGAAGCAAGATGCAACTTTGTTTAAAAGTGCCATGTGTTTCATACATTCTTCAGAAGCTGGAGTATTGTGCATATCTTGCTCAGAATTTGTTTACCTTTACTGTAAATAATAAATATTTAAAAAGTTAAAGAAGTGTCAAGTGGTGGTTTCTCCCAAAGATGATAAAGTCTGGAATAAAAATTGAACTAAAGTATACTTGTGTTCTGGATTTCTCTGTTCAGTTATAATATGTAGATATGTTACTAGCAATTCAAGCACTCTTACTTCTGGGCAATCTGAGGAAGGCTGAGTTCACGTTACAGAAAGCGTGTACTGCACTTGCATTTTGATGTTCAAGTATATCGTCCAATTGTGTCTATCACTAAGTTTTATTCAAATTTCATTTTAGGTTAGAAATACATATTGGTTATGGTTATTGAAAATGTACATTTGTGCTACTTAAAGAGCTTACCTTAGCAGAATTTGATTCTGAACGACTTTGGCAGCCTAACCATACAGCAATATTACTATCCCACAGTCAAATAGAAAGGAAAACCCAAGGTATCACAAACTGAAGTATATACTACAAATGTGGTATAGAATTCAGTGGATAATGGCCTGGGTAATCCTCCATGATGACAGGAAAGCTTGAATGCATTCTCACAAGAAAAGTTTGCCATAAACATAAATGCTAAGGGTGAGTTTATAAAATGAAATGGGGGATCCAGAGAAAAATGAAAGAGAAATACATATACAATCAGAACTAGTATGTCATCATTGACATTAACTCTAACTCCTAAAAAGCACAGTATAACATGCAGTTTCATAGTAAATTCTTATTTACAGTGGAGTTTGACTCTGCAAACAAAATTTTAAAACTTGTGCCTTACAGTACAGGCACGGTGTACATCCAGTGCTATAAAAAGATCTCAGCGGGCAACCTTGAAATTTTTCTTTGGTTCATAAAAAATAAAACCCAGAAAGTTATTGGAATATATCTGTTTGCAGTGTTATAGCCGTGATGGTCCCAGGATATGAGAGAGACAAGGTGGGTGAAACAGTAACTTTTACTCGGCCAAATTATATTGACCAACAGAAGCTGATCCAGTAAAAGATATTACCTCACCCACCCACCTTGTTTTAGAAATGCATCCAACAGTTTTACACATGCTATTCAGATTAATAAAGTCACTGGCAAATCTGTGCAGTTAAAACTAGTAATACATCTTGATTCATTGCAGCGATTCAAAGAGCTTTTTAACCTAATGATATAATATTGGCACCTATAAAATAGCATTTAAAGTATAATTTAACTGAAATTTATAATCAGTTATACTTATGAAGAACAATAATCTAAATCGCTTATTTCACTTTAGCTTGTAAACTCACATTTTTTTAGTTGTTCTAAGTTATTTTACATAACTGTTTGCCTACTAGCAGATGCACGGATAACTTTCGAAGTTAGTTCCTCACTGTACAAGCACACACAAAAAGAACAAAGATCGAGCAGTAAAATTTAAAATTACTTGTTAGTGCAGTAGCTTTGTTACATTGTTTCATTGAAAGGCCTTTAATTTTGTCTTTTTCTTGCTCTCCTCACAAGATGCTTAGAATGATGTTCTGAGAGTCTCATTATTGGTGTGTGCATGTGTGCACACCCTCACCAGCCTGTCATCAGCCCCCATCCTTCTACCAACAGAAAATGATGGCCTAGGTTCTCAGCTAGGCAAAGCTACTCAATTAACTGGAAAGTTAATTGTGGCATGACACCCCTATATCACAGAAGTTAAGCACAATGAACCCACCCCCAATTCCTCCCAGAATGTGGTAGGGTGACATGGAGTAGCTTTTTTGAAGTTTACATAAATACAGAATCACTGGCCCGGAGGCCAGAACAGGCTGAAGAGATAAAATTGCACACAAGGGAACTGCCCTTTAAAACAGACTTTCCAAGGTATCATTTAAAAAAACAAAGCCAAACACTAAGGGTGTATCTACACTGCAATCAGAAGTGTGACTGAAGCATTTGTGGACATATCCAAGCTAGCTTTGATTTGGCTAGCTCAAATAACAATAGCAGTGAAGCAATGGCAGCACTAGTTGCACAACCCTGCCCAGGACCCAAGGTCTGTACTCCAGGTACCATGAGCTGTACAACTCCACCCAGGACTCTAAGTATATACAGGAGCAGCTAGCAACTGAGGCTTCACTGCTATTATCCAAGTTAGCTGGATCTAAGAGTACCTCAGTCACATCCCTGATTGCAGGGTACACATACACTAACTGTAGCTCCTCCCACATTGTACTCTCAGGATTTTCACTGCAAGATGGTCTAAGCCAGCCTCTCTCAAATGTGGCCACCAGCAGATTTTTCTGAAGCCACAACAGCCTCCTGGGCGGAAATGGCTGGAAAGGAACAGCAGCCCCTCCCTGCAGTGACCAGCTGTTGCTCCTGGATGAGCTGCCTTGGTGTTTGCTGGTGTCGCCCACAGGGGATCGGTGCCCTGCACTGCACAGCCTCCTGCGGGCTCCGGGCAGTGCCTCTGCAGACACATGGGGCTGGTGTGCACAGCACAAGAAGAAACTTGGACTCCACAGGCAGCTGGTGATTCCCGACCCACCTTCTCGGGGGTGGTGAGCCTTTGGGGCTTCAGCCGCAGGGCTCCACTTGTAGGTGTAGGGATCTGGCTCTGGGCTTCAACCCCAGGGCATCGGAGCTTCAGCAGGACCAGCCTTATAGGTGAGCTGTGGTCAAGAATCAAGGAGTGTGGTGGGCCTGGGGTGTGAGGCCATGGAAGGTAGCTCAGGGCAATGGGGGAGGGAGCGAGGGGAACGAAGCAGGGCCCGGCAGCAATAGGGGGTTGGGGAGCCCAGTGAGGCAGTGGGGAATGGGGGAGGCAGCAGGGGCCAGTGGGGATGTTTCTGTTGTGTTTAGGTCCAGTAAAGAATAAAGACAACTGTATATTATTTTTATTATTGAGTCTGCAAAAAAAACCTACATAAATAAATTACAATTTGGATGTGTATATGTGCATATTTGGTTTTTTCTAAAAAATAATTATTTTAGAATTGCTGGCCACATTCTGAGGCCACCAAAAAATTTGCTGCAAGAGCCGCAGGTCTAAGCACAGGTCTAGGAGCTCTTGAGTTCCAATCCTAACCTTGGCACCATCTCCCCTCTGTGTCCCTGAGGCAAGATTCTTAGGCCAAAAGTTTTAAACCAGTGTGCATAAAAAGTTCGCTTACTAAAATCATGCTCAGGCACCTAAATAAAGTTACCTGATTTTCAGAAGTGCTGAGCATCTGCAGCTCAGCAATTTTTAAAATGTAGACACCTAAGCACAGATTTAGGCCATGTCTACCTTAGCAAGCTTACAGTCACTTTAACTTCATAGCAATGCCTTTACTTGATTGTCTTAAAAATCTGCGTATGGGACTAAAGACAAGAAAATATTCATTTTTGTTACCTGTGCTTCACAATGGCAAGAAAATCTTTAGCTCTGGTCCTAATTTAAACTTTTAGAAAAATATTAATATTAGACACCAGTCATTTCACAAGGAAGAGATGTTCGCTTTCCAGGTATTGTAAGAATGAGTAATAAAGACAGTATTGCGTGTGTATAGATATAGATAAAGTATATATTATTTAGATCTCAGATGAGGCAAATTCTACCGTCAGCAGAGGTAACATCTCAAACACAGCCAGAATAAGTGCAGATTTATAGGTACGTTGGCCAAAGTTTTCTAAAATTGGAGCTTCACGTTAGGCTCTTAAGTCCATATTTAGGCACCTATAAGGGGGATTGCCAGAAGTTCCTATTTTGGAAAACGTTGCCATTGCTTTTCAAGGGTCTGCAGAATCACTTTTATAGTTTAATTAATTCCAAACCTCACAGCGGCCAAAATGTAGCAGAGAAGAATAGAGGAAGTTGCTGATATGCAGCCTTAACTTGTTAAAGTGGTGTCATTATGGTCAGATTTGTGAATAAAAACAATAGTTAGCTAAGACACCTTCTTCCTGGGCTAATTCAGAGTCAGATGCTTTCTCTAGTGACAAAAGTAAGTTTTAAATTACTTCCCTCCTAGGAGTACTGCACAGCCAAAAAGCTAAGAGACGGTACTAGACACTATTCTGGCTCATACATCAAACAAACATTCATTGAATGAAGAATGTTTTTGAGTGATTATTTGTGATCCAGAGATAAATCAACTTGACTTTCAGATTCCAGGCTGAATTTGCAGGACAGGGAGTTAAAAAAACATTTTTATTTGTAAACAAACAAGCTTATATGGACGAATTAAAAGGCAATAAATATAGAAGCTCAAAAAGGCATTTTAACAGTTATTTTTCAATGCTGAAAAAGCACTTTAAAAGTTAAAGCAAGGTTTATACTCTTGGCCTGTTTTTTACTTGTGACCAAAACCTGCATATTGGCTATTTTGGGATTTTCAAAAGCACCTAAGTGATTTCGGAGCAAAACCCCAGCAAAACTCAATAAGACATTTGTGCCTATGTTGCTTTTGAAAATCCCACCATATTGTATTAACCCACTCTACCATCTTGTCCTCAAAATTATTTTCTATAGTAATTTTACAGCTGAAATTTTATTTGTTCATTGAATTCCCAACAGTCAATCTATCTTAAGGTCTATACACCTCAATAGATCTGAAAATTCAGATAAGTTCTAATTTTGTTAGATCTAATCATTTGTACCTTAGGGTACTAGCGTTTGAGTGTTGGGATGGAAAGCTAAAGAGGACACTCTCCCCACATTTAAAAAGCCAAGACCAATAGAAATGTTTCTGTAGTTGATTTAGAACGAAATGGAAACTGTTGTTTAGAAGTTATTAGCACATCTATGCTGAGTTTGCTACCCCCAAACATTGCAGTATTGAGAATCTGAAGTAAAAATGATAAATTTGAGAGTAAATTAATTTTGCTTGAAAATCAATTAAACTTTTTTTTAATTCTGCTTTAGCAGTCTAAGGTTTGGTCAGAAGCAAGGATCAGTACAATATGTTTTGAGTTTGATCTTTATCTTGACAAAGCCCATTTAATATTTCAAATTGTATGTACGGGGGATTTTAAATGCTTCTCAGCTGAAGACAAGATAACGTATATGTGAGTGGTATGAAGGCTGCTTCAACTTCAACCACACCTTCCCTTACCTCTTTCTCTGTAGGATCAGTAAACTTTTGTAATATGTTCAATATAATACATCAAACATGGATGAAACTTTGGGAACAGAGCCCTGTCTGCAAAGGGACATTTTTGGGGGAGACTGGAAAGCCTCCTTTCCATTTCAGACATATGACCTTAGTAACAAATAAAAAAGAATGAGGAAGCTCAGAATTCTAATCCATGCTTTGACACTGAAACCCTCTGTGGCCTCAAACTAGTAATTTATTTTTTGAAGTTCCCCTTCTATAATGGGGATTACAGATAGAACTGGTCAAAAAAATTTCCATCAGAACTGTGACAGAATTTTTGCCTAAATGAAATATTTTGCAGAAAATATCTGCTTTACTCAAAGATATGATTTTTTGTTGTTGTTGTAAAACTGAAAAGCCAAAACCTGAATGGTTTTTAATTTTACATAGGGGAAAACAAAAAACATTTTTTGGCCAGCTCTGATATGCAGCTACGCACCTCACACAGCTGTGAGGTGGATTAGATACATTAAGTACTTTGAACATGAAAATCTCTGTGTCATGGCATGTCCACCCCATACAGGACTGGAAGGGGTTAAGATGGCCAGGTGAACCAATTAACTCCATAGGCTGCACCTGGAGGAGAAGCCAGGGAGCAGGGAATTCATTGGAAGCAGGCTCAGGTGGAAGGGCCTGCAGAAAGCCCAGGAGCTGAGAGCGAAAGGGGACTGCTGGGAAAGTCTACAGTCACTCCCTGGGAGAAGGGGAGGTGCATTTGGGCTCGCCAATCCAGAGAGGGAGGCGGCCAGGTAGGTAGGACAGGGCTCAGGGAAAAGCAGTAAGGTCTAGAAGGGAACAGATCTTGACTGCTGGCTAGAGGGTCCGTGAGCCAGAACCTGGAGTAGAGGGCAGGCCTGGGTTACATAAGAATGGCCATAGTGGGTCAGACCAAAGGTCCATCCAGCCCAGTATCCTGTCTAGCAACAGTGGCCAATGCCAGGTGCCCCAGAGGGAGTGAACCTAACAGGTAATGATCAAGTGATCTCTCTCCTGCCATCCATCTCCACTCTCTGACAAACAGAGGCTAGGGACACCATTCCTTACCCATCCTGGATAATGGCCATTAATGGACTTAACCTCCACGAATTTATCTAGTTCTCTTTTAAACCCTGTTACAGTCCTAGCCTTCACAACCGCTCACGCAAGGAGTTCCACAAGCTGACTGTGCACTATGTGCAGAACTTCCTTTTATTTGTTTTAAACCTGCTGCCCATTAATTTCATTTGGTGGCCCCTAGTTCTTACATTATGAGAACAAGTAAATAACTTTTCCTTATTCACTTTCTCCACACCACCCATAATTTTATATACCTCTATCATATCCCCCCTTAGTCTCCTCTTTTCCAAGCTGAAAAGTCCTAGCCTCTTTAATCTCTCCTCATATGGGACCCATTTCAACTCCCTAAACATTTTAGTTGCCCTTCTCCAAATTTTTTCTAATGCCAGTATACAGGGCCGGCTCTGGCTTTTTTGCCACCCTAGGCAAAAAAGCCACCCGTCGCCCCCCGAGTGTGGCAGGGGAGGGCGCCAAGCCCGGCCGCGGGCCCGCAATCCCCGACCAGCCAGAGCACCGGGAGCAGGGCGGAGAGCCCGGCTGGGGCTCTCTGCTCTCCCCGGCAGCAGAGCGCCAGGGGGAGAGCGGAGAGCCCCCGGCGGCCAGAGCACCGGGAGCAGGGCGGAGAGCCCAGCAGGGGCTCTCCGCTCTCCCCGGTGGCCAGAGCGCCGGGGGGGAGGGCGGAGAGCCCCCAGCAGCCAGAGCACCGGGAACAGGGCTGAGATCCCAGCCGGGGCTCTCCGCTCTCCCCGGCGGCCAGAGCACCAGGGGGAGGGCGGAGAGCCCCCGCCGGCCAGAGCGCTGGGGGGAGGGCGGCAAGCCCGCCGCGTTTCTCCGCTCCCCCCGACCGGCCGGAGCGCCGGGGGGAGGGCGGCGAGCCCGGCCGGGGCCCCACTCTCCCCGACCGGCCGGAGTGCCGGGGGGAGGGCGGCGAGTCCGCTGCGGCCCGCTCTCAGGCTGGAGCGCCCCGCCACGCCGCCCCCCTCCAGGCGCTGCCCCAAGCACATGCTTGGTGGGCTGGTGCCTGGAGCCGGCCCTGCCAGTATATCTTTTTTGAGATGAGGAGACTACATCTGTACACAGTATTCAAGATATGGGCATACCTGGATTCCCCTGCCAGCCACTGAGGCAGTGGCACCATGAGGCAGTGAATAGGAAGACTGCCTAGGACTGCTGAAGGAAGATTTTATTACCCCGGAAGGGGAATAAAGTGGCCTGGCTGGAAAGCTGTGTCGTGAAAAGGCTGCAGCAGCTCCTGGAGCGAGAGAGGGGCTTCAGATCCCGATAGAGAGGCAGAGAGACAGCGTGCAACCGAGGGAAGGGGCTATTCCCCAGAACGGCAAGGAAAAGGCACCATTCCTAGCGGTGAGTAGACTACCCCATTCCCATCACACTCTGCCACAACTAACAAAGGGAGACTTCTAAAGTATACTTTCCAAAGTTTTACATGAAGAATGAGTTCTTTAAAGCCACCCTTTTCCACACACTCTTAATTTTAATTTCTCTTTTTACAATGAACTGCTAAGTCTGAATAAAAAAAATTCCTTCCTGATAAATTCGAGTCACAGCAGTCTTTGATCATTACATCCACTCTCTTGGGAATACAATGCTAACTCCATTTCACATGCAGCAGTTGCTATCCTCCAGTGAAAAAATGCAGCATTGAGCCTACTGGTTCCATACCTTACAGTCTTTTGTTTGTTTTTGGCAGGGACTCTAACACACTGTATCTATTACTCTAGATCAGTGATTCTCAACTTATTGGCCACTGTGGGCCGCATCCAATAGTACCTGTCTGGCCCTGAGGATGTCACATGGGCCGCAGCTGTGTGCTGATTGGGCTGCAGGTTGAGAACCACTGTTCTAGATTTACACCAAAAAGTGCAGCAAAGAGTGAGCAAATCCAGGCAAGTGAGTCGAGAGCTACTGAAATATGAAGAGCCACAGCTCCTGTGATCCTGTAGTTAACAATGAATTTTGTTTGCCTTAAATTGTAAGTAGCTTTAGCTATAACAAATGCTGCAGTTGTAATGCTTTACTTTTCTAAAAATGAAGAAAACAGTGACTGAAGTGTAGATATCTGCTAGCTGTATCAGCAGTATGTTGCAGACCTTGTTATTCCAGTGTAGCAGGGCTTAGCAATAAAATGAGAGTAATGATGGCAAAGACCGAGTGTGGTAGCCTTTGCACTCCCACGATTGAAGATGAGGAACAGCTTTGATTATATGGCTCAAAGCCCTTCAGAATTTCTATTTATTGAGGTCAGAAGGATTTTTTTTTTAAACTACTTTTCATTTTGTAACATTCAGAAATGCAAGATTTAGTTAAATAATATAACTATTACCGGTGTGGGATGATAACAAGTGGACTTTTGCAAATAAAATTTTGCACTCCGACTCTCCTCCGTTGAAAGGTAGGTAATGACGGATCTACCATCTTTCTACCACCGGGGTTTTTGTTTAGAAATATTTATACTTACATGTAAATCTAATGCAAATTGTTCAAATTTTCATTTCTTAAAGTTATTAAAACAAAAGGAACTTAAGAAGTCTGTTAGCCGAAATAGTTAAAGTAGCAAACAATGGAGTTGGCTGGACACAAAGGGAGGAAATATGCTGCATCTTTTATTATGCTGCATCTTTTAAAATTATGATGCAGCAAATTCTCAGCGGAAGGTGTCCTAGTCCAGAATTATTTTCCAGACTGGGGAACCCAACTATACACTGCCCCATATTCAGGGAGGAATCTAAAGGCTCAATTTAGCCCATAATACTTTACATTTAATGTATATTATGGGTATCAATAAATGCTGGTTCTAAATATAATATCCTCCTAAAGCAGCTCATTACATGTTTGTTCAACACAACAGGATTTTTGTTTTCCTCTCATAAGAATAATTTAAGTGTTCCTTTAAAGCTTCCACGGTACTATACATAGGAATTATATTGCGATGAAACTAAACAATTTTCAGAGTATTGTGAGCAACCACAGTACTGAATTTTCTTTTTGTATCAGCCCATAGACATGCCTACTGTAAAGCTTTTTTTTTTTTTAAACAGAGGCAAAGTTTCACATGCTGTTAATACTGCTGATATTTACATGGGTGGGGTAGGAATCGTAGTCTCACTTTGAGGGAGGGAAGCTACAGGAAATACCAAGTGGTGTTCGAGCTATTCAGAGTGAGAGATGGAGGAAGGGAGAAAAAATGAATAGCTGAAATAAACACTGAAAATGTGTGATTATGATTACTTTCCATGTGTAATACATGATTAGAAATAATGTATATAGAGAGCCTACCATAATGTGGTCCTGATCCCTAACTGGGAGCCTCGGGGCACTACCACAATATTTTAATATAGTAAAACATTTGATATTTTTAATTTATATTTATAAGCTTAATTGGCACAAAAAGGATAAGTAATTCATATAACTGAGAACAAAAAAAATAAGCAATTTCAAAACAATTATCCAAAGGTTACCACAACATACATTGAAACAATCATGCCTATACATGAAATACCATTAATAATGCACTTAATAGAGTAAATACAGCAATGCCACTCTGTGGTCTACAAATTTAGCAACACGTGCACTTTATGACTATAGCATTAAATGTCTGGGTACCCAGGGAAAGAAAGAAAATGTCCACCAAGAAGGAAACTCAAATTCAAGCAACAAGTGGTAACATTTCAGTTGGACAATCAGATACTGCATTCCCACTGAATAGAACTTGTCAGAAATTTTCCGACTGAATGGTTTTCCATTGGGAACTGCGAATTCGCTGAAAGCTAAACATTTTGTGGAAACATGCCAATTTCGACTAACCTTCCAATGGAACACAGGCCAGGTTCAAAACTTGCCTGCAAGCTCACCTGCCCAACTCCTCAGTGGCCCACCGAAAGGACTGGTGTGGAGTTGGGAGCCCAGGAATCAGGCTCCTGGGGCAACTCCTGCAGCCTAGGGAGCCAGCTGGCCTGTGAGTTAAACAGTTCAGTAAGCTGGCTGGCCCAGGAATATGGAAGATCTGGGGTCACTGGGCTGTCCTGAAGCCAAGGACCCTGGAAACCCTAGCAGTTCCTGACGGAAACTGATATTATTCTTGTCAGAGACAAGGTGGGTGAGGTAATATCTTTTATTGGATCAGCTTCTGTTGATGTAAGAGCCAAGCTTTTGAGCTACACAGAGCAGGTCTACTTCAGACCTTGTCTCTCTAATATCCTGGGACCAACATGGCAACAACAACAATGCAAATAATTGTCAGTTTCACTGCTGCTATTCAAGTCAGGAGCTGCTAGGGAACCTGGGGAACACGCAGTTTTAGACAACGTGTTTCAGTGTTTTCAAAATGAAAGTTTTACAGAAGTCCCATTTGCAGGAAAATCTGAAAATATTTGTTTCCATTCTGAATCAGAACAGAACCAAATTTCAAAATGGTGAATTTCCTCTGGAAATTCTGACCAGCTATCACCTTGAGTGCTAGAAAAGAATGAATATGGCTGAATAAAGAGCATACTGAAAAAAAAAAAATTGGGACTCCTGCCTTTCTGACTAGTGAGAATTTCTTTTTGACTTCCATAGGAAAGTAAAGCACAAAATGGCTCAAATCACAATGCAGCAATCAATAGGGAGTGTCATATAACCTCTGAGACAGTTATTTGGGGCTGTGGTTCAGATATATCAGGTAAAACTGTTAATAAACCCAGCATAACTCCACTGGATTTAATAATTACATTAGATAACCTGTGTAACTGAGCATAATTTCACCCAGAGGAGCTGCATTGCTATCACACAATAGAATTTGGTCCAGGTATCATTTAACTTTCATATTTAAAGAGACAGTCACATCAATCTTAGGATATGTCTACACTGGCAAGTTTCTGCGCCACAAGTTACACCACTTTTATTAAAATGCTGGAATTAAACCACTGTTGTGTGTCCACACTGTGCTCCTTGTGACGCTGGAGCGCATCCACATTAGCAGCTCTTGCAACGGCAAAGACAGCAGTGCATTGTGGTAGCTAGCCCACTGTGCAACTGGCTGCAGGATGCTTTGGAAAGGGTTTGCAATACCTCATGGAGCAGACACAGTGTCACATGATGCAGGTTTCCCAATCCCATTGTTCCATGGGCATCCTACTATGTTGCCAGCTACTCTTCAACTGAAGAGTGAGAGACAGACAGAGAATGTGTGTATGTATGTATGGGGGTGGGGGGGAGAGAATGTGTGTGTTTTGGGGGACAGAGTGTGACAGCATGCTGTCTTATAAGTTCAGCCAGCATCATGAAGCAACCAGTCCTGAGGCAGGGGAAAACCCCATCAGCCCCCACCTCCCTCCCTATCTCACACACACACACACACACACACACACACACACACACACACACACACTTCAACAGCACAAATATTCCACATTAATGGTTTGCTGTGTGTTCCGAAGCAGATCAGCACAGCACACAACAGCTGTTAGAAAAGGTGCCTGAAAGGGAGCAGCGCATATCTCCAGGGCAGCCGAGTTCAAAATAATGAGCAGAGCGGTTACTTGAGGCATTATGGGAAAGCCCAGAGGCCAATTACAGTGCAGAACGCAATCAAGTGTTCACAGTGGCAACAGAGCGCTGGAGCCTCTGCACAAATAGCCTTACGACTCTCATTGAGGTGGTTTTTTTGCAGCGCTTCAACTGAGGAGTTTCTGCGCACAAAGTGGCTTGGCAGTGTGTACTCATCTTTAATTTGAGTGCAAAAAGCTGCTTTACTGCGCAGAAACTTGCCAGTGTAGACAAGCCCTTAATCAAAATTCAGGCTTTGCAAAACCAACTTCTACAAGACTTAAGAGCAACAAATTTGTTTCCAAGAAATTTAAAAAATAATTCCAGTAGCAACTTTAAAAACATTCCCCTAAAGCATCTGCAGAACAGATATTTCAAAATTTGTGGTAATATATAAAAAGCTGAAACTGACCAGAAATTAAAGTTAAGCTTTTTCATGTCCATTTTGCAAGCTGCGATAAACATAAAATAGTAAATACACAGAACACAATAAAAAGTAAATTCTTAAAATTCTCAGTTTTAATGTTTGTATTGCAGTTTATTTTATAAAAAATAATCTCTCTAAGGGGAAGAGAGAGGTTAAAATCAGAAGCAAGTCCAGTGAGAACTGTTTCCAAGAAGTAGCCTAAAGAAAATCTAATAGCACTTATTGTTACCGATGAATTTTATCATGCTAACAAACCCCTTAATTTGTCTTTTCATGACTAGCTGAAATTCCTTTATTCAGAGGCAAATGAATTCTGAACTTGTGCATACAAAAAGCAGCACAATTAGGTAAAAATACTGAACAATCATCATACATTATGAAGTGCTGCACTGCACAGTTGCTGATGGCTATTCAGTACTCATTTCTGGTTGTGTTTGTACTTGAATCAAAATTATATCATGATGGCTGCACCTTTTAACAGGGTTGGGCTGAGATGATTCATTATTACTGCAATATATGAATCTATGAATGTTGTGTTAGCACTAGCATGACCAATTCCACCTCTGGCTTAATGCATGTCAAACTTCCTGGGGAAATAATGGGGTTTCATTTGAACTTGACAGCCGGATTCCATAGCCTGGATTTTGAAAATAAGAAATATATTTAACAACTAAGTACCAAAGACTGGTTTCTGGAAACATGATGATTTTAACTAAGTTTGACACATAGTTATTCTTTTTTTAATTCAATGAATTAATGATTGAATTATCTGATAGCAGAAGTGAATGCAATCACTACATTTATTATAATATACAATTATTTCCATTCAAACTATGTTTTCAGTTGCTAATAATCTTCCAAAACTTTCAGCTATGGGGCTGAAGTTTTCTAGGCTCAGTCTGTGCCTCTTTTGGGGGGAAGGAGGCCAGGGGGGAAGAGAGCATTTGGGGGTTGAACAAAGAAAAATGCAGCTGTTTTTGAGTACTAGCCAGCTGAAAAATCTCTTCCCAAAATAAAAATATCTTGCAGACTCTTCTGTAGGACCACAATTGCTGGCGATAGAAAGCTGAAATTTGGCATGGAAATACCCCTAATTTGGGAGCGCTTTTCAGCGTCCAGTAAAAATTGGTATTGATATGCTTAGTTCTTAGGGTTACCATATTTTGAGCCTCCGAAAGGAGGACACTCCACCGGACCCCGGCCCCGGCCCCACCCCCAGCCCCGCCCACGCCCCAACTCCGCCCCTTCCCCAAAGTCCCCGCCCCAACTCCGCCCCTTCCCCAAAGTCCCCGCCCCAACTCCGCCCCCTCCCCTGCTTCCCGCGAACATTTGATTCGCGGGAAGCCTGAAGCAGGTAAGGGGGTGTGTGGAGGGAGGAGGAGCGGCCCAGGTTGGCCCCCCCGGCGTTTCCAGCCTGGGCCGACCCCAGGCCCGGCCAAGCACCCCTGGCCCGCCCAGCACTGCCGGTCCCCGGCCCGGCCCCCAGACGAGCATCCCCCGGCCCCGCCGGCCCCCGGACGAGCATCCCCCGGCCCGCTCAGCACCCCCCAGCCCCGCGTCCCGCTCAGCACCCCCCGGACCCCAGACCCCCGGCCGAGCACCCCCTGGCCCCGCCGGCGCTCCTGGTCCCACCGGCCCCGCCGGCCGCCAGCGCTCCCGCCCCCCAGCAGCGCCGGCGCTCATCCCCGCCGGCCCCCGGCCCCCCGGCAGCGCCGGCGCTCCCGGTCCCCGCTGGCGCTCACCCCCCCCGCAGCGCTGGTGCTCCTGGTCCCCGCCGGCGCTCACCCCCCCCGCAGCGCCGGCGCTCAGCGCCCCTGGTCCCCGGCCCCCGGCCCAGCACCGCCGCCCGCATGTCCTGATTTTCCCGGACATGTCCGGCTTTTTGGGATTTCCCCCCAGACGGGGATTTGGAGCCCAAAAAGCTGGACATGTCCAGGAAAATCCGGACGTATGGTAACCCTATTAGTTCTAAACCTTTGAAAATTGAGCATGTGCAGTATAACTGGTATAATATTTTAATATTTGAAGCAACTTATGCAGCATAGCCTTCCGTTGCTCCAAAAGCGTGTGGCTAGCCTAACTGTGTAATTAAAAACGTACTAAGTACATGCAATGACAGCAGCCCTTATTCAGTGTTTCTTTTGTAAGGTTAAAGTTGTACAGCTCCTGAGGTCTCCAGGACAGGGAAGCATCTAAGGTGTGTGGAACAGTATATTCTGGTGGCATTTAGCCCAATAGTGCAACATCATGGAATTACTCCCACCTCACCCTAATTTAAGAAAAATAATATTGAGAACGTTTCAGTTGTATAGTTAGCACACAGGAAAGTCTGAAAGCAATAATGTTAAGATTGCAAAAACAACCGTAACTCTGCTCCCTCATGCATTACCACAGTCTTTAAAATTACATACTATTTCATGTAGTTTTTTTTACTTCAACCTTGCTATAATCCCGAAATACTGATATATGCGTGCTTAAATTGGTTTCATTGACATACTGGTTGAGTATATGCTCAGTGAAGAAATTCTTTTCTCTCAGGGGAATTTTAATAATGTATTCAGAAGCAATTTACTATGCAATTACATTTTACCCACAGTACAGCTTTCTTTTAAAGGATGCATTAAACTAGTTTAAATGTATATTTAGCGGTCTTAAATGTGCCAGCAAATACTCACTATTACATTAATCTGTAATATGCTGTGTAAAAAGAGCACTGCACTTCAATTAAATGGCTTTAATGGAATATCTGGTATACACACAGACTGCAATCACTATGTTTATCAGAAGTTATGGAAAGAAGTGTGAGATTTGAAGGAGGGGAAAGAGAAGACATAGCATAAGGGGTCATGGAGGGGTTCTAGGCATAGCTGCATGAAAGAAGTTAGAGACCTGGTAAGGGTGCTCATCCCCATAAGAACAATATTCTAGTAAACCAACTCTACCCTCTGGAAATTTTACATGATTCTTGACTAGGGCTCTGTGTCTGTCTCAGAAGTCAGATTCCGTGTCTTTCTGCAACCTCCGTGACATCTGCAGCAGCCAGTGTGGCTGACCCCAGGGCCACCCAAGCAGCTGGTCCCAACAGCCACACCGGCCGCTGCTCAGACAGCCCCAGGGCCAGCCGCACCAGCCGCTGCTCAGGCAGCCCCCACAGGTGGGCTGGGGAATGCCCAAGCAGCAGCCGATGCAGCTGGCTCCCGGGATCGGCTAAGCAGCAGTCCCAGGGGTGGCGAGAACAGCCACAGCTCATTGGCCCCCGGAAGCAGTCCCAGGGGTGCCTCGCTTGAGCCCCTCCTAAGGCAGTGAGCCGCCAGCTAAGATTTAGTCAGGGGGTATTTATAGTACAAGTCATGGACAGGTCAAGGGCCATGAATTTTTGTTTATTGACCATGAGACCTGTCCATGACTTGTACTAAAAATACCTATGATTAAATTGTAGCCTTACTCATGATACTAGTCAAAATACAACTTTTTTTTTACTTTCCTAAATAAATCAGGATAAGAGTGTCAAACTAAAAAAGCAACATATTTAAAGGAAGTCAGTAATTAAACACTATACAGAATTAGTCACAAGCGATCCACAAACTATCCACTTTCTCTCCCAAAAAAATTCCATCATGTCTGATGGATTAAAAATCTTCTGAAAATATTTTAGATCACATGTGTATGCCATGCCCGTCTCCTACGGTACTCAAACAAGCAGAGCACTAGCGTTTCCAGGAACCCTACTCTGTAGCAAATAAATCATGCAAATGTCAATAACCTGTCTGATCGTAAGCACTGACTAAGCAGGTACAAAGTGCAGGTTGAGAGACAGGAAATGCCAGTGTGTGCGCTTGTGCATACCTGCAGAGAATCCCAGTGCCTTCGGTTTCTTTTTGTAGAATCACTCAAAGTAACCCTTACTCTAAATCACCCGGTAACCCTTCTGGGAACAAAGGAAATGCATTTTCGGTTATTAGGAAGTGAGAAGGAAAGAAATCCATGTAATTTTTATGCCAGATCAAATATGGGTTTTATCAAACTTTGAAGTGTTTAACAGTGCAGTGAGAATGCCTCTCTTAGTGCCATACTTGGTAAGCAGAGGCACTCAAGCTAGATCCCCCTCATTACCAGAAAGGGGGCAGCAGGCAGGATGCTCTTTGCCAGGGCTCTGAGACTCTGGAACTTACTCCCCTACCCTGGGTCTGAAATAGCCCAAAATTGGTGATTTTCCAGGCACAATACAAAAGATGTGTTTGAAAGGGTCTCTGAAGAATGCTAAGAGTGTGCTTCCTAGGTGAAGAAGGGAACAGGGCCCAGCTGGCCAGCCAGATTCCTATGGAACTGATTAATGCTGTTGAGATTAAATTTAATTATATGTAAGCTCTTAGAGTCTTGGAGAGGTGTATTTCTTAGTTCAAATTTAAATAAAAATTAAATCTTCATGCCATTCAATCTGAACACATCAAATTGAAATTAATCTATACATACATCAAAAATATGTCAGTGAAGTGTAGCATGAACAAACAGTAGAAAAAGAGTATCGTAGGGCAAATCAATGATCCCTTTGTCTTAATAAGGAATTAAGAAGCCATATTAACGGTTTCCATAATTATCTCCAAACAGTCTGCATCCAGAAGGATCGAGGGTTTCAAGTAAAACAAGGGTATCCTTTGATGCTCTGGTAAGGATACAAATAACCCAGAGGAGGGAAAATATTCTCATCATGAATGAATCAGTGTAGAGCAGGACACCTTTTCAAAACTGTTAGTTCTGAAA
Organism: Trachemys scripta elegans; assembly: GCF_013100865.1. Lineage (NCBI taxonomy): Eukaryota > Metazoa > Chordata > Testudines > Emydidae > Trachemys > Trachemys scripta. The sequence goes on along the minus strand of NC_048298.1, from coordinate 289,207,740 downwards.
GCAACCCTGCAAGCTTTTCACTCCTCTCTTCTGGCAGGCTACCCTCTGATGTTCAAACAGGAGATGACCTACAAAAGCATGATCTCCTTCCTAAGTACAGATGGTTAAATTAGATAACTGTGAAAGTGATAAAACACTTTTACTAGGACCAATCATGAGACTGATGTATAACAGGATATATTATCTCCCAATAACATAAAAACAAAACTCTAATTTAAACATTTTTACACTGCTTGAAAAATCTGAGAGAGAGAGATCAGATGCAGAATTTTACTGAGGAAAAATTGTGTAAGATGCCTTTAATTGTGCATCTCTTGAAGTTAGTTTCATTGTCTGAAGTTTGTTTGTTTTTTAGTTATTCTGTACCCAGTTTGTCACCAAAAAATAAATTATTACCAGACTCCTGTCTGAAACTGAACCTTATGAATCAATTTTCAAAAGTAGGCAATGGAATGAGCAAAAAGCCAGAACCAAAAAGAAAATCCAGGATAAAGTAGGACAATTTACTATAAATACCTGAAGAAAGCCAGCTACTGACTAGGTTTGACTATTCAGTAAAGTAGAAACTAAGCAGAGTTTCACTCCAAATTATGGAATATAAAAGATGATGCAAGTATTTGTAAAACTTTTTCTATTATTTTTAAAACCTTCTACTGTTATCTAATCTGTAATAGTTTACTTTCACTCAAGTTTCTTTCATAGTAGCAGAGCACATTGTACCTCTAATAAAGAAATTTCTGCTTTCAGCACACACAAAGAAATATTTCAGTCTCCTGAGATTCCATTTTCTTTGGATTTAAAAAAAAAAAATTAACCACTACGAAGTGTTTAAGAGAAGACTGCTTGCTTGGTACCCATTACACTGACTTCCAGAAAAGAATGGTCACACTTGTGACCAATTATCCTTACACCAGTTTTATACTAGTGAAACTCCACCGACTTCAGTGAAGGGAAAGGATGAGAGTAACAGTAATAAAACCATGTGGTTCTGAGGTTAGCTAATGCACAGCTTAAAGGGTTATGAATGAAATACACATTCTTTTCTTTAAAATTTACCTATGTAAACCAACATCGGTACTCCCCAATGACCCTCTCTCTAGTTCATGGAATCTATTCCCCCATCATATAACCCCCCTGTGAAACTTCCATTAACATTTATGGTGGCTACACGTGCATAATAATTTAATAATGATGGTCGGCTCAAATTTTTCACCACATCTAGTTTTGAATAATCAGTACAATCTAACACTTCACACATTTTGGTTAAGAGTGTCTCTAACATGAGAACAGGAGTACTTGTGGCACCTTAGAGACTAACAAATGTATTTGTTAGCCTCTAAGGTGCCACAAGTACTTCTGTTCTTTTTGCAAATACAGACTAACACAGCTGCTACTCTAAAATCTAACATGAGAGTAAGGAAATTGATCTGTTTCCTGTGTGGCTGATTTGGAATCAAAAGGCAAATCAAGTGGTTTGTTAAAATTAAGAGTAACCTAGCATTTAACATAGTGTGCTCTTTATGACAAACCACAAGTCAAATGGCTTTGTACTGCTTTTGCAAAGTATTTAAAAAATTTAAAAATATTTACAAGTCTGAACTATATCTTTCAAGTTATCCACCCTTTCGGAAGAGACCTTCTAGTGATGTGCATAATTTATCTATCTCATACATACACAGCAAAAACAACAAGGAGTCCTGGTTGAGCTAGAGCATATCTTCTAGAAAAACATCCAACCTTGATTTAAAGACTTCAAATGACAGAATCCACAACGTCCCTCTAGTTAAGTTGTTCCAACTGTTAATTTGCTAAAAACCTGCATCATGCTCCTAGTCTCAATTTTTCTAGCTTCATCTTTCAGACTTTGGATGTTCAAAAACTCACAAAGGAGTTTAAGGCCAGAAGGGATTGACCACTGGATCATCTAGTCTGACCACCTGTACATCACAGGCCATTACATTTCACTCATGGCTCATCACACGGCACCTCAGCCCAGACTACAGGGATTTGATTGTAGATTGCTCTGATGTGTTGCGCTCTAACTGCCCCATGTAGACCCTGCTAGCACAAACTAAAAGGTACCTACTCTGTTAAAGCACATCTTCTAGAAAAGTATCCAGTCTTGATCTGACGACACTAGGAGATGGAGAATCCAACATTTCCCTTGGTAGTCTGTTCCAATGGCAAATCACCATCATTTAGAAATTTGTTCCTTATTTCTAATTTGAATTTATCTGACTTCAGCTTCTAGCCATTGTCATGCTTTTGTCTCATAGACTGAAGAGCCCTCTAAGTGCTTACTGACTCTGATCATCGTCTTTTAAAACTCTCTCAAATAAATTAGTCTTTATTCTCTCACTGTAAAGCAGGTTTTCAAGACTTCAAAGCATTCGCCTCGCTTTTTTCTGAATCCTTCCCAGTTTCTCAACATCCTTTTAAAGTGTTATCACAATGTACTGAAATATTTCAGTACAGTTCTCATTGATTTCTTATACAGTAGAAAGAACACCACCTCCCTATTTCTACTCTATACTCCTTCAGTTATACATCCAAGGATCACATTCACTGTAAGGGGCAAATTCTGCAATGTTGTAAAGGAAAGAGCTGCAAGTTTATGATTCACTTAAAACAAGCTACACAAAGTTGTTCACCAGACATTAACATTTCAGTGAACAGACTCTTCCATAGGGTCCCCATCCCTTGACATATTAAGCTGACTCTTCATTACAAGCCTGAAACCAAATATGTACCAAATATCACAAGTTTACTACCATTGACCAGTTTGTTCAAGATCAGGTCAGCACAGAGCTACCAAGAAATCTAAACTGATCCAAGTGGGGGGGGACAAGGCAACTCAGTATTCAGCAACAATAATATCCAAGTACTGTATTAACACTCTGGCTCTGAATAGGAGCAACAAGTATCAAGAAAGAAAGAAACATGAATTAATAAATGTTATGCTTTTATTTTTTTGTCTGTTTTTACTGGCACCAAAATATTATGTATAGTTTTGGAGTAGTGCATTTAAAATATTCTGAGCCAGATCCTCAGATGTCTGTAAGCCAGCATATGTTCATTGAAGTCAGTCAAGCTAAACTGATTTATACCAGTGAGAATTTGGCCCTCTGTTTATCATTTAAGACATGTAAAAATCAAGCTAATTTTGGTTTTGTGATTTATTTTATTACTAATAACTCTTAATACAATTTTATATATAATCTAATGGAGTTGGGTATAATTTCTTTTCTCCATATAGGCACACGAAGTGGACAAACACATTTTTACTTATTTTAAAATATTACTTACTGATTGCCATGCAAGGGATTCCATAATTCGATGTTCACAGCGTTCTAGATGTTTTATCATCTCTCTTGTCAAGCTTGGTTCTGCTTTAATAAAGCTTTCAATCACCTTGTAGAAGTCAAAGGCTTTTAAATCAAGTACATTGAGAATCCATGGAAAAGACAAATCCGTTTCAGTACTGGTGCCATCACTTTGTGAAGCATTCCCTGAAGTAAAAAAGACCAGAACTAGTTATTCAATATTAAAGTGATACGATCTCTTGTCAATTTTTCCCTCTGTATGTATTAATTTACGGCTGCTTGTCAGGTTCAGATACTTAAATTTAATGTGCATACGTAATTACAAATTTAATGAATTTTATATAGCTATTACACTAATAAACAATAGCAATGGTATCTTGCACTTCTATAGCTTCGACTTACTGCCATATGTAGCCATGACAACCTCAACAGCACAGGCCAGAAGAGATGTGTGGAAGATATTATTGTTCAGAAGTTTGCTGAAAAAGAAAAAAAAAAAATGCAGGCCTTAATACTAGTCTTAGCACACCAATAATGGTTTTCTATTATGAGTTAGGAACATATACCTAAAATTGTGAACTGACAGGCGCTCTTCCTCCTGAAATAGATGAACAAACACAAGGTTAAGAAATACTGCTCAAAAAGGAGCAAAGTATTAAGAGTAATGCATCCTCATTAAACTTACCGACTTTAACATGGATTCCATTACTCTGTAGTATAGCCTTACACCAAGCTTATATCTCTAAAAATGAAGAAAGTCAAGAACATTACAGAAAGTTATTGCAAGGCATAATATAAAATTGTCTCTGAAATCTGACACAAAGCCAAAATACACTTCCATCCTTTGGAAAGAACGTGCATGCTGGGACCACTTAAAGAAAATCTGATTTGTCCCAGCGAAGTTGGCCAGTGATGCTAGGGTGGTCGCCAAGGATTACTGGGGATCGTGACTGACTGAAGTTGTAAGAAGATGTTTAAGTCAAAGTGCAGAGGTCAATTTTCAGTTGCCAAGATGAGAAAGCAGAGCGGACAGCTGGAAGATATCGGGCTAAGTTGGGTGAATTTGCTATGCAAGTCACTGTAGGGAAATACAAGTGGCCTGATGACTGGATGGGAAATAGGCCACCAGGTCCATTTAAAGGTTCACTAATTCTATTCATGAGGCCAGATTAGTGGGTGACTATATAAGTACAGTTTCAACTATGTTAAAATACTTCATGGTAATTTTCCTATGCTTCATTAAAATAACGTTATTTTAAAATATTTTTAAGCGTATGCATTTTTTCTTTCTAGACCTTCCTATGTATGCTGAATTGTTTGTCAGATAGCATCTTAGAGCCTTGCCAGAGTTACATGCCCAGTTTCCCAGGTTGAGAAAATATTACTTTATCACTCCCAATCTCCACAGTAAAACACAGGTAAGTACATTTTGTCTCACATTAGCTAATGTTGATAGCATTCAAATGAATAATATGAAATCAAAATATTAGTTGCCTGTGAGCCAATTTCAGCACATCCCTGTCCAACTGCTTCAGCAAATTTCTCTTTGAAGATGTTCCCAAGATTTTCTACTCTTGCCAGGATACTTTCTTTAGGGTTCACTGTACAGTTCTGAAACATATTAGAAAAAAAGGATATTTTGTTTAACTAGGTATATCAAAACATGTTTTTACAAGTTAACCAAGAATATTTTTCCACTTCAGCTTTGTAGCACACCATTATATTAATTAGGTCATCAGGATGGTTACGGAAGAAGTTAGTCACCTTGCCCAGTAACGGTGGTTCTTCAAGATGTGTATCCCTATATGTGCTCCAGTGTAGGTGTGCTTGTGTCCCTGTGCTGCTAATTGGAGAACTTTGGTAGCAGTGTCTGTTAGGCCTGCACATGTGCTCTCTCTCCTCATGCCCTGCCACAAGGCTAGCCAGTGGGTGTGGGCTAACCCCCCTCAGTTCCTTCTCTACCACAGAGTCATTGACAAAAACTCTGAAGTTGAGGGGAGGAGGGTGGGTTGTGGAGCACCTATAGGGACACACATTTCGAAGATCCATTGTTACTGCAGAAGGTAACTAGTACTTCTTTGAGTAGTGTCCCTATGCGTGCTCCACTATAGGTGACTCCCAAGCAGTATACATTCCACATCCTCCCTCTGGAGGGCTGGGACTTCAGAGTCGGGTCAGTTACAGATGACAGCATTGTGGAGCTGAAGATGGCATCCCCAGCAATCGCATAATGTTCTGCGAAAGTGTGGACTGACACCCATTTCGCTGCTCTACAGATCTCTGAGATAGGGACATTCTTGAAGGCGGCGATGGATGAGGAGATTGACCTTGTGGAGGGGTCATACTGTGAACTTTGTAACTTTGTCTGATACCATTTCGAGACCCACATGGAAAGTCCTTTTGGCTGATATTGCCAAACCCTTGGATCATTCTGCAATGGAGGGGAAAAGTCTGGGGAACTTCCTGAAGGCCTTTGTCCTGTCCATGTAGAAGACTAGGGCTCTTCAGAGATCTAGGGTATGTAATATAGCCTCTCTGTTGTCTCGGTGAGACTTGGGATAGAAGGTTGGAAGGTTCATGTGAAACGGGGAGGTTACCTTGGGAACGAATTTTGGATGTTGTCCGAGGATAACTTTGTCCCAAAGAATACTGAATATGGGGAATGTACAATCAGAGCCACTATTTCCCCTATTCTACTGGCCGAAGTAATCATTATCAGGAAGGCCATTTTCATCAAGAGGTAAGTAAGCGAACAGTTGGTCTGGGTTCAAAGGGAGGCCTAGTCAGTCCTTTCAGTACCACGTTTAAGTCCCATGTGGGAGTAGGAGGCCGAGCTTGTGGGAAGAGGTTTACAATACCCTAGAGGAAACTTTTGCTGGTCAGGTGTGACAGCACTGAGTACCCCTCCACTGGATGATGGAAGGCTGTTATTGCCACTTGGTGGACTCTAGAAGGGTTTATGGACAGCCACGATCTTTTCAGTGCCGGGGCATAGTCGAGAATGTGTGGAAGTATAAGGCTGAGGCCTTTTTCTGCAGCCATATTAGGAGACAGCAGCCATGAGCCCAGAAGCAGAAAGTCACATCCTCACAGGGCTCCTTAAAGAGGAGGGCTTGTGTGGGGGGGGGGGGGGCCGGGGGACCCCCCAGGGGGGGTCGGGGGGGGGGGGGGGGGCGGGGCGGGGGGGGGGGGCCCGGAGGAGAGGGGGGGGGGGGGGGGGGGGGGGGGGGGGGAGGGCAAAGTGGAAGTTTCACCCAGGGCGCAAAATATCCTTGCACCGACCCTGCATCCTCACATTCCATCTAAATTACATTAAAACAATGTAATATCAGACTGTTAAGAAGGCGATCCTATCCTAATAATACCCATCATCACCAGATAAAGAAACAGATCTTAAGATAATTAAAGAAAATTTTGTTTGATGGCATTCTGTCTGGCAAGAAATCACTTAACCAGTTGTGACTGTGAAATCCCTACTTAATATTGTTTTGTCTTTATGGTCCCCACTTCTCTATTGTTCATCTAGATGGTCTCTGTCTGTTATATAACTAATTTTGCTAGGTGTAAATCAAGGAAGGGGGTGGGGTATGATTGGTTAAAGAATTGTTTTACAATGTATTAGGATTGGTTAAAAAATTGTTTATTAGTATTTCAGTAAAATTATTGGTTAAGGTACAGCTAAGCAAGGCTCAAGTTTCACTATAAACTGCGTTCCAAAAGGAAGTTCTTTGGAACCAACTCCAGGACACAGCCCCAAGATCAGAGCTGCCAGACGTCAACACCTTGCCAATCATAACCGTGCAGAAGGTGGAATCCCCAGATGACTTGATCCTGACTGGCCATTAGGGAAAAGTTCATCTGATTGATTGGGAGTGGTGAGCGTTGTATGCTTAGTGTGTACATTCTGTTTTGGTGATTGTTAATAAATAGAGGTTAAGTAAGGTATTACTGGTCAGGCTCTTTCACTGGTGAAAGAGCCTGTAAACCTGCAAAGGATCAAGCCCTAAGTCCACAGGGAAAGGGTGTTTGCACTGATTCCACAGAGGAATAGAGCCTGGAGCCCACGGAGGGGTAGAGTTAAGTGCCTTTCGCCCGGAGCCCTACGAACTGGGAAAGATTAGGGGTGCCTAAATCAACCGGGTTACGCCTTGAGCCCTAGGAACTAGGTAGAGGTGGAAGTCTGGAACCCTAGGAACTAGGTAGAGGTGGGATGTCCAAGAGTGTACTGGCAACAAATTTAGGGTAAAGTTGGGTGCCTTAGAGTGTGTGTAACAAAGAATTTTGTGTGGGTAACAGAAGAACGGAGATTTGTTGGGACATGCACCAAATCCGAAATCTGGACCATTTTTGCAGGTAAGTACGTCATATCAAGAATTTTCTGTTGTGTAATAATATTTCTTGCATCACGGTTGAACAGGAGCTCTCTAGGGATTGGAACCAAGAAGGAGCCATGCCTTGAGGTGAAGAAGCCAGGATGGGATGTGAGAGATTAGGCTCTGAGGAGGCAATCATCCAGGCAAGGGTAAATCATGATCCCTTGCGAGCATAAGTGGGTGACCACTATTGAGAGAACCTTGGAAAATGCTCTCAGCACTGAAGACGACATGAAGGGGAGTAACCTGTACTGGTCGTGATCTTGTCCCAGGATGAATCTGAGAAATCATCTGTGAGTTGGTAAGATTGAGATGTGAAAATACACGCCCTAGTGGTCGAGGGCCGAAAACCAGTCTCCCTGTTCCAACGCCAGAATGATCATTGCTAAAGTGACCATCTTGAATTTCTGAGCTTTGACAAACTTTGAGAGCTCTGAGGTCTAATATGGGTCTCCAGCCCCCCTATTTCTTGAGTATTAGGAAATACCGAGAGTAGAACCCTTTGCCTCATAGATGCTGAGGTACTGGTTCTACGGCTCTTAACTGGAAACTCTCATGAGAAGGATCCCTGAAGAGGGACATGGAAGGGTGTTGTGGAGGAGGTAAGGGGTAAAATGGATAGAGTACTGAGGGGAATGATCTCTAGGACCCATTGATCCAATGTTATGTGCCCCAGGTACTGCACAACGCTGCCAGACGGTGGCAAAATAGGTGGATTAGCAATGGTTGGATGTAGCAGTTGTAGGGTGTGGTCTATTGGCACCTCAACCAACGTGACAAAATTGATGTTTGGATGTGGAAGGCTAGGACAAGAAAGATTGCTGGCCAGATGTTTACATCTAGAGAATTTAGTTTTTTTCCTTGGTGGCTCTTAGTATCGTTGAGCTGTGTATTGGGAAGTGCATGGCTTATGCTGGGGCCGTGGACTAAATTTTCTCTTTTGTCCCAGCGTGTAGATGGCCAGCAAAGGAAGAGTGCTTGAGAATCCGTCAGAGGGTGAAGTGAGGCATCAGTTTTCTCCACGAAGAGCTTAGTGCCCTCAAAGGGAAGATCTTCCACGGTTACCTGCACCTCCTTTTGGAAACCCAAGAGGCACATTTCATCACTACCACCATGGAAATGGATCTGGCTGCAGTACTGGCTGCATCAAGGGCAGATTGTAGCGATGTCTTTGCTACTAGTTTCCCTTCTTGGATGATGGCCTTAAATTGTTTGAGATGCGACTTGGGCAGCTGCTCAATAAAATTGTTCAGTTTCAAGTAACTCCCATACTCGTATTTCACCATAAGCACTTGGTAACTGGCAATTCAAAACTGATCCGTGGCCGAGGAGTATGCCTTCCTTCCAAATAGGTCCAGACGCTTCCAGTCCCTATCATAGAGCATGGACTTCATGTGGTGTTGATGGCCACGAGAACTGACAGCATCCACCACAATGGAGTTAGGTGGAGGTCTGAAGAAGAGGAACTCTGTTTCACTCGCCAGGACACAGTACTTTTTGTCTGCTCACTTGCAAATCAGTGCAACCGATGCTGGGGTCTGCCATATGGTTCTTGCAAGATCGAGAAGGGCTTGATTGATAGGGAGGGCCACTTTTGAGGCGAAAGATGACTGCAGCATGTCCAGGAACTTATGGTGCATGTCCTTGACTTCTTCCAGAGGTATCTGGAGAAAGTCAACCAACCACTCTCCTTGTGAAGTCCTGGAACAGGCAAAAATCATCCACCAGGGATGGTTAGGGAGGCATGACGGCCTCGTCTGGGGAAGAGAAGGAGGATATGGTTTTTGGGGTCACCTCCTCCTCGACATCACCCTCACACTCCTCCAAGACTTCTTCTGGGAGCTATAAAGCCCTGGATGCTGTGGTTGAGGAAGTGTGTCTTGGGGGCTCATGGGTGGGACTAGAAGCCCGAGAGTCCTGGAGATGGTAGGCAGCCCAGGGGCCCCAGTATGGCCGCTGGGTGGCATGGAGCTTGCGGTGGTGCCCATAGATGGCCATACAAGAATGGCAGCGGTGGGGCCATCTAAGGTTATGGCTGGGGCCCTGCTGGTATCAGGCACTGTTGGGTGCTTGGGTGGAATACTGAGATATTTCTTCCTCCGGGTGAGTCTGCACTGGAGAGTGGGGGGGGGACGTGGCAAGGCAGAAGGGAAGACTCCCGTGCTAGGCAGGGACTCAGTGCAGAGGTCCCAGTGCCCAGGAGAGGAGACTCTTGTCCGCACTGGCCATTCAGGTACCAGATGAGGCATCTGTACTGATAGGACATCATGTACCAGTGTGCCGTGGAATGTTTGCTCCTCCTCTTCTTCTTACGTGCCGTTGACTTGGTGTCTGTGCCCAATGGGTCTGTGGGTGCGTCCATAGTACCTGCCGCTGTAGTCTTCCTTGGGCAGTGGGTACCGGGCTTGGTCTGTCTCAGTGCTGATGCTACTCAGGATATTGAGCATGCCGGGGATTGTTTGTGGCTAGCTCTCAGCTCTCTGTGGGGACTTCCTGCACTCTTTTTCAACTTATGAGAGGGGTCGGTGGCAGATTTCTTCACCCAATGACCCTTGGATGTTGAGGTCTGTGGGGAAGACTTACATCTACATGGAGAGTCTTGACGCAGGTCTGGAGATTGTCTGAGAGCTGCCTCCATAAATATGATTTTCTGCCCTCGCTCTCTGTCCTTACGAGACTGAGGTCTAAGCTGCTGACAGAGAGTGCACTTCTGAGGAATGTATCCTTTCCTGAGGCAACGAATGTACTGTGAGTGCACGTTTGCAACAAGGATAGCCTAGTTGCAGGAAAGGCACTTCTTGAATCCCAGAGTATCAGGCATACCCCGTTGTGGGGGATGGGCCCCCAATGGAAAGGGCAGGAAGAAAAAACTATTGGCGGGGGGGACAGGATGTCAAAAATAAAAGACGCTAGACTAACTACTACTAAAAACTAGGCTCTAGGCTACAAAGAAAGCACGAGGTAATAGTCGCTAACAGAATGCTAATAGCTCCATCTCTAGCCAGGGGTGGTTGAGAAGGAACTGAGTGGGGTTAGCCCACACATGCTGACTAGCCTCATGACAAGGCACAAGGAGAGAGAGCGCATGTGCAGGCATAACGGACACTGCTACTGAAGTTCTCTGATCAGCAGTGCAGGGATGCAAGCATGCCTACAGTGGAGAACCCATAGGGTCACTACACAAAGAAGTAGTTCTGAGTCTTTAAGAGAGATTAGGAGGCGGTCATATTTTTATGCTCAGCAATATCCATTAGCTACAGCCTGATTCAGCAAAAAGCATCTGTGATAGGGCATCTGCCCCACACTGGCGGGACAACTGACTGCAGTGACCGCTGGGGAACTGGCTGTACTAGGAGCTAAACTCCCCCGGAACGGGTGGTGGGGAACATGGATAGTAACACAGCCGGAGAGCCGAGCCATGAAGAGGATGCTGCGGTTCCTGATGCTGTGAAAGAGGTTGCAGGTGGATTGCCAAGAAGGAGTGACGGTGTGCAGACCACGGACAGGGGCATCAGCCTCTTCCCAATTCCCAGAACAATAAGGAGGAGGTGCATGTCTGGAGGGGAGTGTGCTCTGTGACAGCCTCTTAAGCACATACTTAATTCTATACATTGGAACTACTCACACAAAGTCAATGGGACTACTTAAGTGCTTTAAGATAGGTACATGCTTAACAGCTTGTCCACAAGGGGAATTCAAGACAAAATTAGTGCAAAGTAGCTAGGGTATGAATTTAAAGCACAAGAGCCATTCTGCAGTAACTCCTCATGTGGACACTTATTCCACAATAAGCTTGCCTTTGTGTGCTTTAGCTTAATCTACTTTCTAACCTAAATTGCACAAAGGCCCTCTTACTGCAGAATAAGTGTGTCCACATGGGGAGTTAGTGAACAGTAGGTATTGACCATTAGCTATTCCTGGCTTCCCCTTCCCTCCCATGTACACAAACCCTAAATAACTTTCTGAATCAGGACCTAACGGTCTCCTGTTCATAATACAGCCTCTAGCAATACATTTGGTTTTTCCCCCTAAACAAATTAATCTTAGTAGAGTTGAAGGACCATAAGATTTCCAACAAAATATCAACAATTTGTTAAGTGCTTGTAAAATTCACATACAGACAAGTGCCCTTTCAAAGAGCAGTACTAATGCATGTTTAAACTGTCATGAGTCCTTAAGAGGTGTACTAAAGATCTTATATTCATAACTTATGGTAGGTACAAGTGCTGTTGCATTCCTGTGTCCTTGTTGGTTTTACAATGCACTGAACATCAGGATATTTGAAACATAAATCTTGAACTGATCCTCCATCAAAAACTACAAAGATCAGAGTTGACATTCTTGATATTTCTAAGGTAAAAATTAAGCAGAAAAGAAATTTCTTTCACATCTTTATAAACCATAAAGAAGAAAAAGAGGGCACAATCCCCACTATTTTTAAGAAGTCCTTTCTAGGTCTCCTTTAGTAAAGAACACATGCTATTTACTTGGTTGATAATCCGAAGGATATAATTTTATAGGTACTTCCTCATAAATGCTTACTCTAGTTAAAAAAAACCCTAGTCACTTACATTAAAATATGAGATGAGATTATCTGATGGTTTATCACTTGCTGAATTTAAAATCATCATTAACTGCTGGATAGTATTCATTGCAGCCCTGAAAAAAATGTAATAAGATATATGTTAAATACTTATTTTGTATACCTTCAATATCAGGCAAGAATTTTCTAATTGTTCCCTGATACAGTTTCCTGAAAGGCAAACAGCAAATCTATAAACAGATTAACAAATCAATACATAACTAACTCAATAATAAAACAAACTGGTGGGGAAATTAAATACAGGAACTCCTCACTTAAAGTCATCCCGGTTAATGTTGTTTCGATGTTAAGTTGCTGATCAATTAGGGAACATGCTTGTTTAAAGTTGTGAAACGCTCCCTTCTAATGTCGTTTGGCAACCACCTGTTTTGTCCACTGCTTGCAGGAAGAGCAGCCCTTTGCGGCTAGCTGGTGGGTGGTTGAAACCAGGGTGGATCAGCAGCCCCTCTATCAGCTCCCCACTCCCTTAAGTTCCCTGTGCAGTAGCTGTCCCTCCCCCCACTGCCATGTGCTGCTCCTGCCCTCTGCCTTGGAGCTGCTCCCAGAGACTCCTGCTTGCTGTACGGGGAGAGGGGGGAAAAGAGGGGCTAATGTCAGGGTGTCTCCCCCTCCCCCCTGCTCCTGCACCCCGCTTACCCCATCTTCCATAGAGCAGGGGGGACACACGACCAACGGAGAGAGCTTCTAGGCAGTAGCTGCGGGTCTCCGGTCTCAGCAAGCTGATTTAATTAACAAGGCAGTGTACTTAAGCCTGGGGTCAGCTAGTTAAAGGGGAAATACACATTTTTTCTCTCACACACAGGGTGTGTGTCTCTGTCTGCCCTCCCTCCTTTCCTGCTGTCTTGTAGAATATTGTGAGAGAACCCTTGAGGGCCCAGTCAATTGCTAGTTCATTTAGCAGTAAGGCATTCCCTGGGAAATATCCCACCCTCTGACTCCTCCACCTCAACCAAGCTTCACAATCATCACCACTGTGTACTGGTATTAAATTGTTTGTTTAAAACTTATACTGTGTAATATAGTCTTTTGTCTGGTGAAAAAAAATTTCCCTGGAACCTAACCCCCTCATTTACATTAATTCTTATGGGGAAATTGGATTCGCTTATCATTTCGCTAAAAGTCGCATTTTTCAGGAACATAACTACAGCATACTACTTTGACTTAAGTTATGAATATTCATCATCATCGCCTGAACCCCATCACATCAACATCAACAAAGTAAAGTAACAACAGAACGGTAACAACCTAAACGTTAATATCTGGCAAACAAGATGTGCAAATAGCACCAAATTATAATGAAAATGGAGGTTCTGTAAATTAAAACATTGTTCTCTTTACTCTTATCTACAAAAGATAGCTGTAGCATTGTCTATAGAGCCAGGAACTAAAATTAATTCTGCACTGTATTGTCGGGCTTGCAGTGTCATAAGAAATTACAGAATTTTGATGCAGATATTTTGGAGGAGAACATTTGTTTCTATATCATGACCACCACCATCACTCCCCTAGGTCTGCCAATAGCCAGTAAAGTGCATTAAATACTGGTCTTTTCATTCTACAGACTCAAAATCAGAAAGTGGCCACATTAAACCTGAAACCACTCCCCCTTCCTGTTTTATTGAGAAGGCCGTATGCATCTGGAAGTCCCACTCCCACCTTCCATCGCTCTAGCTAGACCAGATTAATTTTAAGATAATTCACAAGTTAGGATTTGGAGTATTACATAAAATGGGTCATGAAGAGGAGCTGATTACATTAAATGAAGATATTAAATATTGGGATGCACAACTCTACTGATATTTAAGTTTGTTTTCTTATTAGGCAAAGTGAGCAGAATCCTTTTATCACTATTTTGATTAAAAGGTTTAAAATACTATCTGAGTTATTTACAAGTTCACACATTTTCCGCCTTTTCAGAGACTTTAAATAATAAAAATTTCTCCAGAAACTGTCTTATTAGAACTGTTTTTACAGACACACAACAGGTGAAAGCAAAAACCACCACCATCTATTTAGGTTCTTACACTCATGCCTACAGGTTTCTTGCCAAAAATGGATTTCAAACCCATATAATGCTGTCCATTGGTTCAAAAAAAGCTACCCCATATAACTATGAGGCCTTTTGTCTTTAAAGATTGATAATGTTTAAAAGGCAGTGAAAATACATAGGGTCCCTGCTCCTTCCAGAAAAATGATGAAATTAAAAGCACCTCAAAAGGCTAGTTCTTGTTACACTAAATTAAAACATTTTACCCCGGGAAGTCCAGCCCTAATGCAGGAATAAGGACTCCCCTCAGATAGCATGTAGCTGCAGGGATGGTGATGGAACTGCTACTTGTTTTAATGGTTAAAAATGATCCTGTCAGACCAAGGCAGGTGCTTGTTTGTGTGCGTTAATGCCTGACCATCTCACATTTCCAAATTTTTGGGGTGTTATGCACATACATATAGATCTGGGGGCACATACCCAACATGAATTAAATCTAAGAGTACTGACATGCAAACCTTCTACATCGTGGCATATTTCAGGAAAATGTCTTTATGTAGCTTGTATTTTCTATTTATGGTTTTACAGGTGATGTATTTAAAAGTTTTGGGTTTTTTCAAATAGAACGAACGTATGATTGATTTAGCAATGTATCCTCAAGCTCTACTAAGCAGCTTGACAAGTGTCAATAGTTTATATTTCCACATCACTATATTCCTGAGAAATGATTAGATTCTGAAGTGAATGTATTGTAACGTTTGTTTTCTCCCCAATTTTTAAATGTAAATATATTAAACATACAGCATCAAATTGTTGCCAGTATTAACAATCACTGTGGTAGGTGTTATGGCACTGGGTAAAAAAAGATTATGCCGTAAAAAGCATGTTAAAGATCTAAGATAAGCATGCTCGCTCAGAATGGTATAAATAGTCATCTCGGTATGTGCAACCTTCTGATGAATGATAGACTAGTTTAGTCAGTCACATTATAATCCAATCATGTATAGATAATTTGTACAGCTGTTATGCCATATATGCGCTCAAGTAAGGTTAGTAACCAGAACTGAAGCCTGTTCATGACTTAAAATATGCTAAATAAAACTAGCCATATAAAATACCTATTAATAAAGTGGAATATTTGCTTAATAATTTACCCCTATTTATCAAAGCCTTTTTAAACCTGCCAGACAGTCTAAGGTTCTTTAATTGAAAGTCTGTAGTCTCATTGTTTATAAAACAGGAACAGAAAGAGGACTGGATATGCCCAGCCATTACAGGTACCAGAGTCGCTAAGAAGTTAGAGCACTAGTCCTAAGCTACAGTTCCCATCTCTTTTTTTTTTTTTTCCATTATTGTTTGTTGAGTGACATAAGTAAATTTGAATAGCTTTGTTTGTATATTTGTTTTAACCAACTAAAAAGTACATGAAGAGGAAGCAAATGTAACAACTCCTTAAATGTCAGTCTAACAATGAAATTTATTATCTTACTCCTCCACTCTTGATCAGCCCCTTCATGTATATTGGATAAAACACCGAGGGTTTACAACTTATGACAGTGAATTTAGCTAGCTTGCTTAAAGCGAAGTTGTTCATACCCCTTCTCCCTAGTCACAGTTTGTCCCCTCATATCTCATGCTTAAGTTCTTCTGGCTCTTACACAGGCTGAGGCCTCAACTGCTTTTGTCAAGACAGATCTGGTAAATGGCCACATCTGGACAGCTTTCAACACTTGCTGAGAAAGCAAGCTTTGGGGGTCCTGGCATGCTGTAAGACTTCACCTTAGCCTCTAAGGATAGAACCAGAAACAATGGGTTTAAACTGCAGCAAGGGAGGTCTAGGTTGGACATTAGGAAAAAGTTCCTAACTGTCAGGGTGGTTAAACACTGGAACAAATTGCCTAGGGAGGTTGTGGAATCTCCGTCTCTCGAGATATTTAAGAGTAGGTTAGATAAATGTCTATCAGGGATGGTCTAGACAGTATTTGGTCCTGCCATGCGGGCAGGGGACTGGACTCGATGACCTCTCGAGGTCCCTTCCAGTCCTAGAATCTATGAATTGTTCCCTTATATTTCCCACTTTCAGTCAGAGATCTCTCTTTATGCACCCTATTAAAAATCCTTTTCAATTCCCACTGGTTAGAGTTGTCCCAAATCGATCTCTGATTAGTATATCTCTGGGGTTAAAGAAAATTTTCTGATTAGCTGAGAAAATAGGGATGGGGGCTTTTATTCACAGACAGAATGGACTTATATGAGTGCCTGATTTCTTGGATCATGGCACTCCAGGGATGAACTGCTTTTTCTTCTGCCACTTTAAAAATTTTGATATGAGTTTCTCTAACAGACTTTTTTTTTTTTTTTTTTTTTTTTTTAAAGCAGGGATGGGAAGAGACAATACAGAAGCTGTTCTATGAAAGCACTAGAATGAGACCAGACAACTCAGTGTTATGCCCTTAACTAGTATTTAAACCCAGATATCACCTAGGTAAAGCTATTTTTCAAAACACTATCCCTAGTATTTAAACCCAGATACCCCCTAGGTAAAGCTATTTTTCAAAACACTACCCAAGGGGTCCGATCCAAAAGCCATTAAAGTTAATAGAAAGACTCCCCCTGACTTTAATGGGCTTTGGCTCAGACACAAACTGTCAAATAGGGAGAATCTATGGTAAGTTTAAAAGTAGACACCAAGTTTTCATAATAAACCTTATGAGCCATCGGTTAGTTGCATACAATCACCTCTGGGTCATAAGTGATCAAAAGTTTACTGCCATCTGCTGGCAGTTTGGTAGTCTATGCAAAATGAGTTGCTGGTCCTAGTCCAGTTCCTAGTGGGCAGGTATCCAGGTCTATATAACTATCAGCTGGCACCTGTTTGGTAGTTTGAGAAGAGAGGCAAAGGACTAAATAGGCATAAAGTCTCAACTTCCCCTTTTGCTCCTAGAATGACTCTTGGCAGGTCAGAGTAGAGGCACACCAGCAAAGCTTTGTGCAAGCTTGGACTGCTACTGCTGCCTATCTTGTATTTGTTTCTGTGGATAAAAGGATTCTAGGCTTCATGGATGTGAATCTTAACCTTTCACAAGCCATGTACTTTGTTTTAAAATGCTGTTGTAATTTGAAAAGTGATGACACAAACGGCATCATGAAGTGTGTCTGTCAACGGCTTCCTTACGAAATATGTGGAGTTTATAAGAGACAGTCTAATTTACAAAACTGCAAACTAGACCTGGGAACTGAAAGTCAAGCTGAGTTCTTTCTGGTTAGAAAATCATAACAAGTAATAAAGATTCTTCAATTCGCTTTTAAGTTGCATTTTATTCCAGATGTGCAAATCTAGAGCTTCCAGCTTCTCTCCCACAACTATATAGGTTCTGCAACAGTAAAGAGTAGCAAGAATTTATTTCTTGTCAGTGCAGTATCTTTACTAGCATGTGAAAATGAAAGTAGTAAATAAGTGTATGATACTTTAAATTCTCTCCCCACAGAATACTAAAGAGTCATAAATCTTTACACAGCAGGCATGGAAGAAAATGTTTTATTAAAATGCACTTCAGTGATGCAGAGAATGAGCAGCACATTTAAGGAAGTTCATTTTCACACTTTCAGGCACACTGATCTATTTTACATATATAACTCATGCTCCCTTTATATTTAGGGTATCAAACCTGCAATGTATTCAGAGCTGCCCAAGTGCTCTCAACTCCCACGGATCTCAAGGGAAATGGGAGTTGAAGGCACTCAGCACTTCTCAGGAGGCTGTCAGCACCTTACAGGAATGGGGCCTTGTTTTAAAGTGATCTTAAAATCAGGACTGCTACATTCTTCAGTTCAACAATTTTTAGAAAATTCCAATTCAAGTAAAAACAAATGGATACAACTTTTTTAAATGTTTCATACCGAACTGGAGTCTGTGGAAGTATAAGATTAAGCTCTTCATCTGGGTTGTTTTTCCTTGGTGTTCGTTCCAACTGCAAGCTGTAGAAGGGGAAAAAGCAAAACCTTATGGAGTACTGATCTTTGAATATAGCAAGTCTCAAAGAGGTTTTCTAAAATTAGGGTTACCATACGTCCTCTTTTTCCCGGACATGTCCGGCTTTTTGGCAGTCAAACCCCCGTCCGGGGGGAATTGCCAAAAAGCCAAACATGTCCGGGAAAATGGCGGCTCTTCTCCTCCCCGACTCTTCGGCTCTGTTTAAGAGCCGGGCTGCCCGAGCGCTACCAGCTTCGGGCAGCCCCTGTGCCTCCAG